>NC_092732.1:33290800-33293300 GCF_047496885.1 Scyliorhinus torazame | reverse complement strand
ACACCCCCCTCCCTATCTCTGTAACCTCCTCCAGTGCCTACACCCCCTCCCTATCTCTGTAACCTCCTCCAGCTCCCTACACCCCCTCCCTCTCTCTGTAATCTCCTCCAGTCCCTACATCCCCTCCCGATCTCTGTAACCTCCTCCAGTCCCTACACCCCCTCCCTATCTCTGTCACCTCCTCCAACCCCTCCACCCACTCCCTATTTCTGTAACCTCCTCCAGCCCCGACACCCCCTCACTATCTCTGTAACCTCCTCCAGCCCCAACACCCCCTCCCTATCTCTGTAACCTCCTCCAGCCCCTACACCCCCTCCCTATCTCTGTAACCTCCTCCAGCCCCTACACACCCTCCCTATCTCTGTAACCTCCTCCAGTACCGACACCCCCTCCCTATCTCTGTAACCTCCTCCAGCCCCTACGCCCCCTCCCTATCTCTGTAACCTCCTCCAGCCCCTACACCCCCTCCCTATCTCTGTAACCTCCTCCAGCCCCTACACCCCCTCCCTATCTCTGTAACCTCCTCCAGCCCCTACACCCCCTCCCTATCTCTGTCACCTCTTCCAGCCCCTACACCCCCTCCCTATCTCTGTAACCTCCTCCAGCCCCTACACCCCCTCCCTATCTCTGTCACCTCCTCCAGCCCCGACACTCCCTCACTATCTCTGTAACCTCTTCCAGCCCCGACACCCCCTCCCTATCTCTGTAACCTCCTCCAGCCCCTACACCCCCTCCCTATCTCTGTAACCTCCTCCAGCCCCTACACCCCCTCCCTATCTCTGTAACCTCCTCCAGCCCCTACACCCCCTCCCTATCTCTGTAACCTCCTCCTGCCCCAACACCCCCTCCCTAGCTCTGTAACCTCCTCCAGCCCCTACACCCCCTCCCTATCTCTGTAACCTCCTCCAGCCCCTACACCCCCTCCCTATCTCTGTAACCTCCTCCAGCCCCTACACCCCCTCCCTATCTCTGTCACCTCCTCCAGCCCCTCCACCCACTCCCTATTTCTGTAACCTCCTCCAATCCCGACACCCCCTCCCTATCTCTGTAACCTCCTCCAACCCCGACACCCCCTCCCTATCTCTGTAACCTCCTCCAGCCCCCTACACCCCCTCCCTATCTCTGTAACCTCCTCCAGGCCCGACACCCCCTCCCTATCTCTGTAACCTCCTCCAGCTCCCTACACCCCCTCCCTATCTCTGTAACCTCCTCCAGCCCCTACACCCCCTCCCTATCTCTGTAACCTCCTCCAGCCCCCTACACACCCTCCCTATCTCTGTAACTTCCTCCAGCCCCTACACCCCCTCCCTATCTCTGTAACCTCCTCCAGCCCCTACACCCCCTCCCTATCTCTGTAACTTCCACCAGCCCCTACACCCCCTCCCTATCTCTGTAACCTCCTCCAGCCCCTACACCCCCTCCCTATCTCTGTAACCTCCTCCAGCCCCCTACAGCCCCTCCCTATCTCTGTAACCTCCTCCAGCCCCCTACACCACCTCCCTATCTCTGTAACCTCCGCCAGCCCCTACACCCCCTCCCTATCTCTGTAACCTCCTCCAGCCCCTACACCCCCCTCCCTATCTCTGTAACCTCCTCCAGCCCCCTACAGCCCCTCCCTATCTCTGTAACCTCCTCCAGCCCCCTACACCACCTCCCTATCTCTGTAACCTCCTCCAGCCCCTACACCCCCTCCCTATCTCCGTAACCTCCTCCAGCCCCTACACCCCCTCCCTATCCCTGTAACCTCCTCCAGCCCCGACACCCCCTCCCTATCTCCGTAACCTCCTCCAGCCCCTACACCCACCTCCCTATCTCTGTAACCTCCTCCAGCCCCTACGCCCCCTCCCTATCTCTGTAACCTCCTCCAGACCCTACACCCCCTCCCTATCTCTGTAACCTCCTCCAGCCCCGACATCCCCTCCCTATCTCTGTAACCTCCTCCAGCCCCTACACCCCCTCCCTATCTCTGTAACCTCCTCCAGCTCCTACACCCACTCCCTATCTCTGTCACCACCTCCACCCCTCTACACCCCCTCCCTATCTCTGTAACCTCCTCCAGCCCCTACACCCCCTCCCTATCTCTGTAACCTCCTCCAGACCCTACACCCCCTCCCTATCCCTGTAACCTCCTCCAGCCCCAACACCCCCTCCCTATCTCTGTAACCTCCTCCAGCCCCTTCACCCTCCTCCCTATCTCTGTCACCTCCTCCAGCCCCTACACCCCCTCCCTATCTCTGTAATCTCCTCCAGCCCCTACATCCCCTCCCTATCTCTGTAACCTCCTCCAGCCCCTACACCCCCCTCCCTATCTCTGTAACCTCCTCCAGCCCCTACACCCCCTCCCTATCTCTGTAACCTCCTCCAGCCCCTACACCCCCCTCCCTATCTCTGTAACCCCCTCCAGCCCCTACACCCCCTCCCTATCTCTGTCACCACCAGCTCCCTAATATCCGCCTGATGGAGCTCAGGGGGCAGGTTGTACCTGACCCCGCCTCTGTCG
>NC_092732.1:33243328-33290700 GCF_047496885.1 Scyliorhinus torazame | reverse complement strand
GGTCCCGGTGGGCGGAGGTGTGTGGGGGGAGGGCGTGAGCGTTAGGGAGGCAGTGTGCGGGCGAAGGGGGTGGGGGGGGGGGAGGGGGGGATCGTAGTTACCTCCCGCCGCTCGGTGGTCCTGAGTAATCCCCGACAGCAGGGCGAGCGCGCCGCGGATTGCGAAGGCCCGGACGGCTGGCACCATCCTCCGAGCTGGACCGGGAGAGAGAGGGACAGGATCCGCTGGGACAACCCTCCGGAGCCCCCTCCGGCATTTCAAGCCTCCTTCGCCGAGGCTCCGCCCCCCCCCCCACCCCCACCTCGTCCGTTAATCCACCTGCGTCCGTCCCCGCTAAGCTCCGCCCACGTCGCTGGCGATAGGGCTGATGGAGACGTGGCCCCATTGATCTGCGGCCTCTGGTGAAGGACGTGGGTGGGCGGGGGGGGCGCGTTGGCAGATGGCGGCTCGCTCTGCGAAAGCTGCAGCGGTCAGCGATTGTCCCGATTTACATTCCTCAAAGATTAGCAGCCGAGGCTTATCTCGGCAATAATGCTCTTAAACAGTCACAAGGTGCCACTCTCATATCCTCCCCCCCCACCCCCCCCCCCCCCCCCCCCCCCCCGCCACCGACCCCGGGGAACGGTCCCGAACAGGCAGGCACATCGGGACCCCACAGGGGCGGGGGACCAGGAGGGCGGAACGTCGCGATCGCCTTCCGATCGTTAAAGTACGTCAGGCTCAGTTTAAAGGGCTGAGGTTTTACCTCTTGCCGTGCCTCGATTACCATGGGGCCCATGGATACACGGGGATCGGGGCATCGCGACCATCCACGTCTTCGATGCCCCCGGGCAAGGGGGAAATCTCGGCGCCAGCTTAGCCTGGCGGGCACTGTAACCTCCTCCAGCCCCGACACCCCCTCCCTATCTCTGTAACCTCCTCCAGCCCCTACACCCCCTCCCTATCTCTGTAACCTCCTCCAGCCCCTACACCCCCTCCCTATCTCTGTAACCTCCTCCACCCGCTACATCCTCCCTATCTCTGTAACCTCCTCCAGCCCCTACATCCCCTCCTGATCTCTGTAACCTCCTCCAGCCCCTACACCCCCTCTCTGTCTCTGTAGCCTCCTCCGGCCACTACACCCCCTCCCTATCTCTGTAACCTCCTCCGGCCCCTACACCCCTCCCTATCTCTGTAGCCTCCTCCAGCCCCTGTTCCCCTCCCTATCTCTGTAACCTCCTCCAGCCCCTACACTCCCTCCCTATCTCTGTAACCTCCTCCAGCCCCTACACCCCCTCCCTATCTCTGTAACCTCCTCCAGCCCCTACCCGCTCCCTATCTCTGTAACCTCCTCCAGCCACTGCACCCTCTCCCTATCTCTGTAACCTCCTCCAGCGCCTACATCCTCCCTAACTCTGTAATCTCCTCCAGCCCCGACGCCCCCTCCCTATCTCTGTAACCTCCTCCAGCCCCTACCCCCTCCCTATCTCTGTAACCTCCTCCAGCCCCTACACCCCCTCCCTATCTCTGTAACCTCCTCCAGCCCCTACGCCCCCTCCCTATCTCTGTAACCTCCTCCAGCCCCTACACCCCCTCCCTATCTCTGTAACCTCCTCCAGCCCCTACACCCCTCCCTAACTCTGTAACCTCCTCCAGCCCCTACACCCCCTCCGTCTCTGTAACCTCCTCCAGCCCCTACACCCCCTCCCTATCTCTGTAACCTCCTCCAGCCCCTACACTCCCTCCCTATCTCTGTAACCTCCTCCAGCCCCTACACTTCCTCCCTATCTCTGTAACCTCCTCCAGCCCCTACACCCTGTCATATTACAGTATTGTAATAAAAATATTACTCATTTGGACTGGATTTGATGATTAAACAGTCAGAGACTTCCACTTGTTGACAAATTATTTATTGAGTAATAAAATAATATACTTGTGAATTCTTTCACTTTAATATTTTGACCAGTAAACAAATTACTAAGATTAGATTAAATTAACAATTATGATGATACAATACAGGCCAGTGAGCCTTACATCAGTGGTAGGGAAATTACTGGAGAGAATTCTTTGAGACAGGATCTACTCCCATTTGGAAGCAAATGGACGTATTAGTGAGAGGCAGCATGGTTTTGTGAAGGGGAGGTCGTGTCTCACTAACTTGATAGAGTTTTTCGAGGAGGTCACAAAGATGATTGATGCAGGTAGGGCAGTGGATGTTGTCTATATGGACTTCAGTAAGGCCTTTGACAAGGTCCCTCATGGTAGACTAGTACAAAAGGTGAAGTTACACGGGATCAGAGGTGAGCTGGCAAGGGGGATACAGAACTGGCTCGGTCATAGAAGGCAGAGAGTAGCAATGGAAGGATGCTTTTCTAATTGGAGGGCTGTGACCAGTGGTGTTCCACAGGGATCACTGCCGGGACCTTTGCTCTTTGTAGTATATATAAATGATTTGGAGGAAAATGTAACTGGTCTGATTAGTAAGTTTGCAGACGACACAAAGGTTGGTGGAATTGCGGATAGCAATGAGGACTGTCAGAGGATACAGCAGGATTTAGATTGTTTGGAGACTTGGGCGGAGAGATGGCAGATGGAGTTTAATCCGGACAAATGTGAGGTAATGCATTTTGGAAGGTCTAATACAGGTAGGGAATATACAGTGAATGGTAGAACCCTCAAGAGTTTTGAAAGTCAGAGAGATCTAGGTGTACAGGTCCACAGGTCACTGAAAGGGGCAACACAGGTGGAGAAGGTAGTCAAGAAGGCATACGGCATGCTTGCCTTCATTGGCCGGGGCATTGAGTATAAGAATTGGCAAGTCATGTTGCAGCTGTATAGAACCTTAGTTAGGCCACACTTGGAGTATAGTGTTCAGTTCTGGTCGCCACACTACCAGAAGGATGTGGAGGCTTTAGAGAGGGTGCAGAAGAGATTTACCAGGATGTTGCCTGGTATGGAGGGCATAAGCTATGAGGAGAGGTTGAATAAACTCGGTTTGTTCTCACTGGAACGAAGGAGGTTGAGGGGCGACCTGATAGAGGTCTACAAAATTATGAGGGGCATAGACAGAGTGGATAGTCAGAGGCTTTTCCCCAGGGTAGAGGGGTCAATTACTAGGGGGCATAGGTTTAAGGTGAGAGGGGCAAGGTTTAGAGTAGATGTACGAGGCAAGTTTTTTACACAGAGGGTAGTGGGTGCCTGGAACTCGCTACCGGAGGAGGTGGTGGAAGCAGGGACGATAGTGACATTTAAGGGGCATCTTGACAAATACATGAATAGGATGGGAATAGAGGGATACGGACCCAGGAAGTGTAGAAGATTGTAGTTTAGTCGGGCAGCATGGTCGGCGCGGGCTTGGAGGACCGAAGGGCCTGTTCCTGTGCTGTACTTTTCTTTGTTCTTTTGTAGCTGCACGACACACACACTGACCTACAGAAAGAGCGGGAAACTCCTTATATAGTTCTTGTCAGTGTTGCCATCTAGTGATCATCTGTCTGTACTGACTTCACATTAACTAACCATGTATTAACACATGCAGAGATCACAAAACGCCCCCTCCCTATCTCAGTAACCTCCTCCAGTCCCTACACCCCCTCCCTATCTCTGTAACCTCCTCCAGCCCCTACATCCCTCCCCATCTGTGTAACCTCCTCCAGCCCCTACACCCCCTCCCTATCTCTGTAACCTCCTCCAGCCCCAACACCCCCTCCCTATCTCTGTAACCTCCTCCAGCCCCTACAACCCCCTCCCTATCTCTGTAACCTCCTCCAGCCCCTACAACCCCCTCCCTATCTCTGTAACCTCCTCCAGCCCCCTACACCCCCTCCCTATCTCTGTAACCTCCTCCAGCCCCCTACACCCCCTCCCTATCTCTGTAACCTCCTCCAGCCCCCTACACCCCCTCCCTATCTCTGTAACCTCCTCCAGCCCCTACCACCCCCTCCCTATCTCTGTAACCTCCTCCAGCCCTTACAACCCCCTCCCTATCTCTGTAACCTCCTCCAGCCCCCTACACCCTCTCCCTATCTCTGTAACCTCCTCCAGCCCCTACACCCCCTCCCTATCTGTGTAACCTCCTCCAGCTCCTACTCCCCCTCCCTATCTCTGTAACCTCCTCCAGCCCCTACACCCCCTCCCTATCTCTGTACCCTCCTCCAGCCCCCTACACCCCCTCCCTATCTCTGTAACCTCCTCCAGCCCCTACATCCCCTCCCTATCTCTGTAACCTCCTCCAGCCCCTACATCCCTCCCCATCTGTGTAACCTCCTCCAGCCCCTACACCCCCTCTCTATCTCTGTAACCTCCCCCAGCTCCTACTCCCCCTCCCTATCTCTGAAACCTCCTCCAGCTCCTACTCCCCCTCCCTATCTCTGTAACCTCTTCCAGCTCCTACACCCCTTCCCTATCTCTGTAACCTCCACCAACCCTACTTCCCCCGCCCTATCTCTGTAACCTCCTCCAGCTCCTACTCCCCCTCCCTATCTCTGTAACCACCTCCAGCCCCTACACCCCCTCCCTATCTCTGTAACCTCCTCCAGTCCCTACACCCCCTCCCTATCGCTGTAACCTCCTCCAGCCCCTAAAGCCCCTCCCTATCTCTGTAACCTCCTCCAGCCCCTACACCCCCTCCCTATCTTTGTAACCTCCTCCAGCCCCTACACCCCTCCCTATCTCTGTAACCTCCTCCAGCCCCTACACCCCCTCCCTATCTCTGTAACCTCCTCCAGCCCCTACACCCCTCCCTATCTCTGTAACCTCCTCCAGTCCCTACACACCCCTCCCTATCTCTGTAACCTCCTCCAACCCCGACACCCCCTCCCTATCTATGTAACCTCCTCCAGCCCCTACACCCCCTCCCTATCTCTGTAACCTCCTCCAGTCCCTACACCCCCCTCCCTATCTCTGTAACCTCCTCCAGCCCCAACACCCCCTCCCTATCTCTGTAACCTCCTCCAGCCCCTACACCCCCTCCCTATCTCTGGAACCTCCTCCAGCCCCTATACCCCCTCCCTATCTCTGGAACCTCCTCCAGCCCCTACACCCCCCTCCCTATCTCTGGAACCTCCTCCAGCCCCTACACCCCCTCCCTATCTCTCTGTAACCTCCTCCAGCCCCTACACCCCCTCCCTATGTCTGTAACCTCCTCCAACCCCTACACCCCCTCCCTATCTCTGTAACCTCCTCCAGCCCCTACACCCCCTCCCTATCTCTGTAACCTCCTCCAGCCCCTACACCCCCTCACTATCTCTGTAACCCCCTCCAGCCCCTACACCCCCTCCCTATCTCTCTGCAACCTCCTCCAGCCCCTACACCCCTCCCTATGTCTGTAACCTCCTCCAGCCCCTACACCCCCTCCCTATCTCTCTGTAACCTCCTCCAGCCCCTACACCCCCTCCCTATATCTGTAACCTACTCCAGCCCCTACACCCCCTCCCTATCTCTCTGCAACCTCCTCCAGCCCTTACACCCCCTCCCTATGTCTGTAACCTCCTCCAGCCCCTACACCCCCTCCCTATCTCTCTGTAACCTCCTCCAGCCCCTACACCCCCTCCCTATATCTGTAACCTACTCCAGCCCCTACACCTCCTCCCATCTCTGTAACCTCCTCCAGCCCCTACACCCCCTCCCTATCTCTGTAACCTCCTCCAGCCCCTACACCCCCTCCCTATCTCTGTAACCTCCTCCAGCCCCTACACCCCCTCCCTATCTCTGGAACCTCCTCCAGCCCCTACACCCCCTCCCTATCTCTGTAACCTCCTCCAGCCCCTACACCCCCTCCCTATCTCTGGAACCTCCTCCAGCCCCTACACCCCCTCCCTATCTCTGTAACCTCCTCCAGCCCCTACATTCCCTCCCTATCTCTGTAACCTCCTCCAGCCCCTACACCCCCTCCCTATCTCTGGAACCTCCTCCAGCCCCTACACCCCCTCCCTATCTCTGGAACCTCCTCCAGCCCCTACACCCCCCTCCCTATCTCTGGAACCTCCTCCAGCCCCTACACCCCCTCCCTATCTCTCTGTAACCTCCTCCAGCCCCTACACCCCCTCCCTATGTCTGTAACCTCCTCCAACCCCTACACCCCCTCCCTATCTCTGTAACCTCCTCCAGCCCCTACACCCCCTCCCTATCTCTGTAACCTCCTCCAGCCCCTACACCCCCTCCCTATCTCTGGAACCTCCTCCAGCCCCTACACCCCCCTCCCTATCTCTGGAACCTCCTCCAGCCCCTACACCCCCTCCCTATCTCTCTGTAACCTCCTCCAGCCCCTACACCCCCTCCCTATGTCTGTAACCTCCTCCAACCCCTACACCCCCTCCCTATCTCTGTAACCTCCTCCAGCCCCTACACCCCCTCCCTATCTCTGTAACCTCCTCCAGCCCCTACACCCCCTCACTATCTCTGTAACCCCCTCCAGCCCCTACACCCCCTCCCTATCTCTCTGCAACCTCCTCCAGCCCCTACACCCCTCCCTATGTCTGTAACCTCCTCCAGCCCCTACACCCCCTCCCTATCTCTCTGTAACCTCCTCCAGCCCCTACACCCCCTCCCTATATCTGTAACCTACTCCAGCCCCTACACCCCCTCCCTATCTCTCTGCAACCTCCTCCAGCCCTTACACCCCCTCCCTATGTCTGTAACCTCCTCCAGCCCCTACACCCCCTCCCTATCTCTCTGTAACCTCCTCCAGCCCCTACACCCCCTCCCTATATCTGTAACCTACTCCAGCCCCTACACCTCCTCCCTATCTCTGTAACCTCCTCCAGCCCCTACACCCCCTCCCTATCTCTGTAACCTCCTCCAGCCCCTACACCCCCTCCCTATCTCTGTAACCTCCTCCAGCCCCTACACCCCCTCCCTATCTCTGGAACCTCCTCCAGCCCCTACACCCCCTCCCTATCTCTGTAACCTCCTCCAGCCCCTACACCCCCTCCCTATCTCTGGAACCTCCTCCAGCCCCTACACCCCCTCCCTATCTCTGTAACCTCCTCCAGCCCCTACATTCCCTCCCTATCTCTGGAACCTCCTCCAGCCCCTACACCCCCTCCCTATCTCTGTAACCTCCTCCAGCCCCTACACCCCCTCCCTATCTCTGGAACCTCCTCCAGCCCCTACACCCCCTCCCTATCTCTGGAACCTCCTCCAGCCCCTACACCTCCAAATCAAAAAGATTTCAGCATTTGTGACTCCAGATGGTATAGACCAATTCAAAGTTTTGCCATTTGGCATGAAAAACGCCCCAGCCACGTTTTAACGGTTAACTAATAAAGTTGTTTCAGGGTTACCGAATTGTGCGGTTATACATCGACGATCTGCTCATTTTTAGCCGGACATGGACTGAACATGTGAAGCATCTGATGGAGTTATCCGATCGACTTCAGGAGGCGGGTTTGGTGATAAACCTCGTGTGATGAACGGTTACTGTATTTCTGTACGCTTAGCAACATGTAAGGTGATGTCCCCTTTAAGACCAGGGCTTGGAACCCTGGGGGACTCCGCCCCTGGCTCCGCCCACCTGGGAGCCGTATATAAGGGGCCGCCTTGTGGGCAGCACCCAGTAAGCACCCGTCTCAGCACCGGGCTAGTTCTTAGCTTATTAAAGCCTTCTTTACTGTTTACTCTCTAAGCGTCGTTATTGAGGGTACAACACCTCGCCAAAAGTGAATTTGGAAAAGCCCAAGTCACTTTCCTTGGCCATACAATTGGACAGTGTCGACTGGCCCCACGGGATGTGAAAACAAAAATTGTTGGGGAGTTTCCGATACCCTCGACACGACGGGAAATATGAGTGGATTTTACCGGAAATTTGTGCTGAATTTTAGCAGCGCGGTCGCTCCACTGACGGACTTGCTGAAGGAGCGTCGCCAATTCCAGTGGACAGCGGAGTGTCAACGGGCATCTGACGGCCTGAAGGCGGTGTCAACTACTGCTCCTGTGTTAGTCATCCCAGATTATACCAAACCATTCAAGGTGGCTATCGATGCAAGTGATGCGGGCGGAGGTGCGGTGTAGGTACAAGAAGACGACGAAGGAATCGAGCGGCCTATTGGATATTTTTCCAAGAAATTGAATGTTCACCAGAGGAAGTGTTGAACAATTAAGAAGGAGACATTGAGCTTGGTGCTGGCTTTGCAACATTTTCATGTCTATGTTACCAGCAATTCGACTGTAACAATTATCTGTACTGATCATAATCCATGGACGTTTTGGGAGCGATTCAGGAATTCAGGAATAACAATGCCAGACTGTTTTGATGTAGTTTATTGTGACAGCCATTTCATTTAAAAATCATACATGTGGCAGGATGAGAAAACGTGACAGCCGATGGTTTGTCGGTGGATGAAGCTGAAGTAAAACGGACTGTATTATTATTGATGATTGTGTTTCGTTTCTGTTTAAAAAAAGGCATATTTGTTGTCAATTTTTCTTAAAGGGAAGTGAAAAGGTGAAAAATGAAGCCATCTTGAAGTTGATGGTTTATTTTATTTTTTCTTGGGGGGAGGTGTCAGCGGAGTGTCCCTTTCAGAAATGGTTTTGTCTTCTCAAATGGCTTTGGTGATGTCATTGTGTGGGTGGAGCTGGGCTGTGGCTCTGGGCTCTTAGTTTCGCTTTTGAGCTGGGACCCGGGCTGTGGCTCTGAGTTTTACTTTCGTTTACACATTTGGAAGCTGGATTCAGACAGCGAAGCCTTGTTCTGTCTCTCTCTCTCTGCATGTTAAAAGGTGTCTCCATTTGTTCAAAAGCCCAATAAAAAATATTTATTACAAAAATCAAAAGGTGTCTCCAGGGGCAGCATGGTGGCGCAGTGGTTAGAATCATAGAATTTACAGTGCAGAAGGAGGCCATTCGGCCCATCGAGTCTGCACCGGCTGTTGGAAAGAGCACCCTAACCAAGCCCACAACTCCACCCTATCCCCATAACCCAGTAACCCCACCCAACACTAAGGGCAATTTTGGATACTAAGGGCAATTTATCACGGCCAATCCACCTAACCTGCACATCTTTGGACTGTGGGAGGAAACCGGAGCACCCGGAGGAAACCCACGCACACACGGGGAGGACGTGCAAACTCCGCACAGCCAGTGCTCCCCATACCACAATCTAACCTGCACATCTTAGGACTCTGGGAGGAAACCGGAGCACCCGGAGGAAACCCACGCACACACGGGGAGAATGCGCAGACTCCGCACAGACAGTGACCCAAGCCGGGAATCGAGCCTAGCACTGGGACTGCGGCGCTGAGGACCAGGGTTCGAATCCCGGCCCTGGGTCACTGTCCGTGTGGAGTTTGCACATTCTCTCCCCGGCCCCCCCCCCCCCCCCCCCCGTGTCTGCGTGGGTTTCACCCCCCACATACCAGTGTTTGATGTGCAGGGTAGGTGGATTGGCCGCGCTAAATTGCCTCTTAATTGTGGGGGGGGGGGAAATAATTGGGTACTCTAAATTTATTTTTTAAAAAGGTCACTTGTTAGTTTAAAAGTGATAACTGTCTTTTGGAAGGAAGCCAAACGTGCTGCTTTGTAAAGAACAAAAAGATCCGCACCACAGTCTTAAAACGTTGAGCTCTACCACGGATATTCAGCGTTGTGTCCTGGGTCACATCTTTGAAAAGGGTTTGCTGGTTTATGGGATCTTGTCATTGAATTGGAACAGTTAAAGGGGGGAATTTATTAAGGGTTATATGTAGAGTACTGTAGCTGTGTGGGGTATTATTGGTGGTAGTTGATAAAAATGCTTACTTAGTGTGTGTTTATAGAAATGTTAACTGAATTTGTCGAATAATCTTTGTTTTTGATTACGAGTGCTTAAGGCCTCTGACGATTAAGACCCGAAGGATAGGCCCTTCATAGCCAAAATCGATAAATAGTTGTGGGTCAGGTAAACTCCATGGTATACTTTGGACTTTTCTAACCCCTGGCCCATAACAGAAGTCACTGTGGGTCAATGAGTAAGAGGGTGGTGGCGGGGGGGGGGCGGGGGGGGAGGAAGGGTTTGGAGGGAGAACATGGTCGAGCGTCTAGTTCGCTACCAGAGTTGCCAAGCCCTGCCGGGGTGTTGCCAAGGTTACAGGGCGCTGCCCTTTGAACTCTTGTCCAGCGGGTCAACAGCCGCAGGATTTGATACAAATCCCGGGGGGCCGGGGTCTCCCCTCCCCCCGCCCAACCCCCCACCCCCACCTCACATCGCCATGACGAACTGGTCCCCCGAGCTGTCCGGGTCTCTCCGGCAGGCGGGGCCCTCCTTGCAGCCGCCCACCTCCTTCAGCTTCTGGTCCGTCTGCTCCCTCCCCTCGCACTCGTCCTGGGCCTGCAGGTGGTGCAGTTCAACCAGCAGCTCGTACGCCAGGGCGCCCAGGACGGCGCCCACCATGGGCGCCACGATGGGTATCCACCACCAGGAGTTGCCAGCCCTGCCGGGGTGTTGAAGAGAGAGAGAGAGAGACGGGGAGGGAACAAGGTTAGAAACGCCATTGCTGTCCATTTTAACCTAAGCATTCTAATTCCTTTTGCACCCGATTCTCCCATCTATAGGCCGTCACGAGAGCAGAACTTGAAGCGAGGCCTGAATGTGGCAAATGTCCTGTTTGTCTGTCATTCAGTTAATTGGCAGCATGTCCCGCCTCCAGGAACAGCCTGCCAATCAAATACCCCCCCACCAACCCCACTGTGTCCCAACGGTCTCTCTTTACACATGCTCCGGGCACCGAAGTAAATAACGGTCCCCCCCTCAGGCAGGCTTCCTCAGGTAAGGGGGCCTAAACTGTGCACTGCACAGTGTGGTCTCACCCCAGCGCCATTTGCCCAGAAGCTCCCTTGTTCCAGCAGCGCCACTGGAGCCGATGGCTAGGGTTGGATGCCAGCAGAATGGGGGGATGCCCTGAAGCCGTGAGCAGGCAGGCTGATGCCTCCTTGATGGGAAAATGAAAGCAGGCTCTATTGGATAGGTGGTGACACTGCCATGAACTCTCACAACCATTGGTTGGGTCTCGGCCTATACTCTAAGGATCAGAGATTGGGTCTCGGCCTACACTCTAAGGATCAGAGATTGGGTCTCGGCCTACACGCTAAGGATCAGAGATCGGGTCTCGGTCTACACTCTAAGGATCAGAGATCGGGTCTCGGCCTACACTCTAAGGATCAGAGATTGGGTCTCGGCCTACACTCTTAGGATCAGAGATTGAGCTTCGGCCTACACTCTAAGAATCAGAGATTGAGCTTCGGCCTACACTCGAAGGATCAGAGATCGGGTCTCAGCCTACACTCTAAGGATCAGAGATCGGGTCTCAGCCTACACTCTAAGGATCAGAGATTGGGTCTCGGCCTACACTCTAAGAATCAGAGATTGAGCTTCGGCCTACACTCTAAGGATCAGAGATTGGGTCTCGGCCTAGACTCTGAGGAACAGAGATTGGGCCTCAGCCTACACTCTAATGATCAGAGATTGGGCCTCGGCCTACACTCTGAGGATCAGAGATTGGGTCTTGGCCTACACTCTAAAGATCAGACATTGGGCTTCGGCCTACACTCTAAGGATCAGAGATTGGGCTTCAACACTCTAAGGATCAGAGATTGGGTGTCGGCCTATACACTGAGGATCAGAGATTGGGTCCCGGCCTACACTCTAAGGATCAGCGATTAGGCCTCAGCCTACACTCGAAGGATCAGTGTTTGAGCCTCGGCCGACACACTAAGGATCAGAGATCGGGCCTTAGCCTACACTCCAAGGATCAGAGATTGGGTCGCGGCCTACACTCGAAGGATCAGCGTTTGGGCCTTGGCCTACACTCTAAGGATCAGAGATTGGGTCTCGACCTCCACTCTAAAGATCAGAGATTGGGTCCCGGCCTACACTCTAAGGATCAGAGATTGGGTCTTGGCCTAAACTGTAAGGATCAGAGATTGGGCTTCAACACTCTAAGGATCAGAGATTGGGTCCCGGCCTACACTCTAAGGATCAGAGATTGGGCCTCAGCCTACACTCTAAGTGTCAGTGTTTGAGCCTCGGCCGACACTCTAAGGATCAGTGTTAGAGCCTCGGCCTACACTCTGAGGATCAGAGATTGCGTCTTGGCCTACACTCTAAGGATCAGAGATTGGGTCTCGGCCTACACTCTAAGGATCAGAGATTGGGTCTTGGCCTACACTCTAAGGTTCAGAGATTGGGTCTCGGCCTACACTCTAAGGATCAGAGATTGGGTCTCGGCCTACACGCTAATGATCAGAGATTGGGCCTCAGCCTACACTCTAAGGATCAGAGATTGGGTCTCGGCCTACACTCTGAGGATCAGAGATTGGGTCTCGGCCTACACTCTAAGGATCAGAGATTGAGTCTCGGCCTACACTCTGAGGATCAGAGATTGCGTCTTGGCCTACACTCTAAGGATCAGAGATTGGGTCTCGGCCTACACTCTAAGGATCAGAGATTGGGTCTCGGCATACACGCTAATGATCAGAGATTGGGCCTCAGCCTACACTCTAAGGATCAGAGATTGGGTCTCGGCCTACACTCTGAGGATCAGAGATTGGGTCTCGGCCTACACTCTAAGGATCAGAGATTGAGTCTCGGCCTACACTCTGAGGATCAGAGATTGCGTCTTGGCCTACACTCTAAGGATCAGAGATTGGGTCTCGGCCTACACTCTAAGGATCAGAGATTGGGTCTTGGCCTACACTCTCAGGTTCAGAGATTGGGTCTCGGCCTACACTCTAAGGATCAGAGATTGGGTCTCGGCCTACACGCTAATGATCAGAGATTGGGCCTCAGCCTACACTCTAAGGATCAGAGATTGGGTCTCGGCCTACACTCTGAGGATCAGAGATTGGGTCTCGGCCTACACTCTGAGGATCAGAGATTGTGTCTCGGCCTACACTCTAGGTATCAGAGGTTGGGTCTTGGCCTAAACTCTAAGGATCAGAGATTGGACTTCAACACTCTAAGGATCAGAGATTGGGTCTCGGCCTCCACTCTAAGGATCAGAGATTGGGCTTTGGCCTACACTCTAAGGATCAGAGATTGGGACTCGGCCTACACTCTAAGGATCAGACATTGGGCTTCGGCCTACACTCTAAGGATCAGAGATTGGGTCTCGGCTTATAGGCTGAGGATCAGAGATTGGGCCTCATCCTACACTCTAAGGATCAGAGATTGGGTCTCGGCCGAAACTCTAAGGATCAGAGATTGGGTCTCGGCCTCCACTCTAAGGATCAGAGATTGGGCTTTGGCCTACACTCTAAGGATCAGAGATTGGGACTCGGCCTACACTCTAAGGATCAGACATTGGGCTTCGGCCTACACTCTAAGGATCAGAGATTGGGTCTCGGCTTATAGGCTGAGGATCAGAGATTGGGCCTCATCCTACACTCTAAGGATCAGAGATTGGGTCTCGGCATACACTTTAAGGATCAGAGATTGGGTCTCGGCCTACACTCTAAGGATCAGTGTTTGAGCCTCGGCCTACACTCTAAGGATCAGAGATTGGGCTTCAACACTCTAAGGATCAGAGATTGGGTCTCGGCCTACACTCTGAGGATCACAGATTGGGTCTCGGCCTATACTCTAATGATCAGAGTACGAAGTCTTACAACACCAGGTTAAAGTCCAACAGGTTTGTTTCGATGTCACTAGCTTTCGGAGCGCAGCTCCTTCCTCAGGTGAATGAAGAGGTATGTTCCAGAAACACATATATAGACAAATTCAAAGATGCCAAACAATGCTTGGAATGCGACCATTAGCAGGTGATTAAATCTTTACAGATCCGGCTCCTGGCCTACGCTCTAATGATCAGAGATTGGGCCTCAGCCTACAATCTAAGGATCAGAGATTGGGTCTCGGCCTAGACTCTAAGAATCAGAGATTGGGCTCCGGCCTACGCTCTAAGGATCAGAGATTGGGTCTCAGCCTACACTCGAAGGATCAGTGCTTGAGCCTCGGCCTACATTCTAAGGATCAGAGATTGGGTCTCGGCCTACAGTCTTAAGGATCAGAGACTGGGTCTCGGCCTACACTCTAAGGATCAGAGATTGGGCCTCGGCCTACGCTCTAAGGATCAGTGTTTGAGCCTCGGCTGACACTCTAAGGATCAGTGTTTGAGCCTCGGCTGACACTCTAAGGTTCAGAGATCGGGCCTCAGCCAACCTATATCCATGATTTAGCTGGGAGGTCTGAGTGTACTGTATCCGTGATAGCTGGTGGCACAAAGTTAGATGTGAATGTAAGCTGTGAGGAGGAGCAGGACAAAAACATGGCAGAATAGACTGTATAATGTGGCAGAATAGCAGAATACTGAGCATAGCCGAGAAAAGAAACATACTGTCAAAATATTTCCTCCGACACTCACCAGGCCAATAAGCAAGAATGCCAACAACAATTTACCGCAGGTGTGCTAATAGGTTGGTATGTGGGGCTCTGGCCAGTACGGGTATTGCCATGGAGAATGCACCAGGGAACAGTTAACCGCCAAGCTTTTGTTTTTTGAACTGAGAGACCAGTAAATATTGCTGTTCGGAAGTGATAGAACACTTTGAGAGAAGAAATTATTTATTCAAATCCGTCCTCAATGAACACCCTCTTATTCTGTGACTATGTCCTCTGGTCCCACCCCCTCCTATCATGGGGGATTATTATTATCATGGGAGCTTCCTCCCATCATTTACCATGTCTGACCCTGGAAGAATCATATGCGTTTCAATGAATCACCTCGCACTCTTCTGAACTCCAAGGATTACCTGTGTAATCATTCCTCATCTGACAGTCCCGCCATATCCGTGATCATTCATCACAACCTGACACCTCCCACCTTTGTACCCTCCCCAAATGTGGCCACAGCACTCTCTCTTCCCTTCCTCCGAATCATTATCTAATGAGGAGGTGAGGTCCGGGCCCCGCTCCATGCGACAAGCCACTGACTGCCCACCCACTCGAGAAAACCCCCTTATCGCTCCTCGTTGCTTCCTGTCCTCCAGCTAATCCTCTATCCACGCCAGAATACCATCTCCAACACTCCCATCTAAAAATAAATCCAGATATATGACATCTACTGGGTCTCCCCTATCTACCCTCGCTGAGACCTCCTCAAAGAACTCTAGCTGGGGAGGGGGGAGGGGAACTCCGCGTGGACAGGGCACGGGCGCCGCTGTACTTACGTGAAGACCTCAGTCCCCCAGCCCGCGGCGAGGGTCAGCAGGCGGGGTCCGAAATCTCGGGCGGGGTTGATGGCGTAGCCGGAGTTGGATCCCATGGACATTCCGATGCCGACAACCGACAGGCCAATGAAGATAGGCTGCAGGACTTTGGGGGCGCCGTTGTTCTTGCCGTCCAGGACAGCGAAGATGCAAAGCAGTAGAGTGGCGGTGCCGATTAGCTACGGAGAGGAAACAGGGCTTGGTTGGAATGCGGCGGACAGGCCTCAAGCCTGGCTCCTGCGAGAGGCTGACAGCTACACGTCTTCATCATTGTGCAATTCGGATAATCCCCTACCAGCCTCCACTGCCACCCTACCTCCGCTGCCGAAACACCAGCCAAGAGCTAGCCCCCCTCAAGGGGCCAGCTCGATCATTGGGCAAGAGATCTGTTACCTCGGGGTGACTCTGCCGTCCGCTCTCGCCTCAGCGTGAGAAGCTCGGGGAGGCACGGTAGCACAGTGGTTAGCACTGTTGCTTCACAGCTCCCGGGTTCGATACACGGCTGTCTGTGCGGAGTCTGCACGTTCTCCCCGTGTCTGCGTGGGTTTCCTCCGGGCGCTCCGGTTTCCTCCCACAAGTCCCGAAAGACGTGCGTGTTGGGTGAATTGGACATTCTGAATTCTCCCTCTGTGTACCCGAACAGGCGCCGGAATGTGGCGACGAGGAGATTTTCACAGTAACTTCATTGCAGTGTTAATGTAAGCCTACTTGTGACAACAAAAAAGATTATTATTTTTATAAGAAGGCCAAATGTTTGAGTCCTGGCTCCAGACACCCGAGTCCCATAATCTAGGTCAACACTTTGAGGGTCAGTACTGAGGGAGCGCCGCACTGTCAGAGGGTCAGTACTGAGGGAGCGCCGCACTGTCAGAGGGTCAGTACTGAGGGAGCGCCACACTGTGGGAGGGTCAGTACTGAGGGAGTGCCGCACTGTCAGAGGGTCAGTACTGAGGGAGCGCCGCACTGTCAGAGGGTCAGTACTGAGGGAGCGCCACACTGTGGGAGGGTCAATACTGAGGGAGTGCTGCACTGTGGGAGGGTCAGTACTGAGGGAGCCCCGCACTTTCGGAGGGTCAGTACTGAGGGAGTGCCGCACTGTGGGAGGGTCAGTACTGAGGGAGTGCCGCACTGTGGGAGGGTCAGTACTGAGGGAGCGCCACACTGTGGGAGGGTCAATACTGAGGGAGTGCTGCACTGTCAGAGGGTCAGTACTGAGGGAGCCCCGCACTTTCGGAGGGTCAGTACTGAGGGAGTGCCGCACTGTGGGAGGGTCAGTACTGAGGGAGTGCCGCACTGTGGGAGGGTCAGTACTGAGGGAGTGCCGCACTGTGGGAGGGTCAGTGCTGAGGGAGTGCCGCACTGTGGGAGGGTCAGTACTGAGGGAGTGCCGCCCTGTGGGAGGGTCAGTAGTGAGGGAGTGCCGCACTGTGGGAGGGTCAGTGCTGAGGGAGTGCCGCACTGTGGGAGGGTCAGTACTGAGGGAGTGCTGCACTGTGGGAGGGTCAGTACTGAGGGAGCCCCGCACTGTGGGAGGGTCAATACTGAGGGAGTGCTGCACTGTGGGAGGGTCAGTACTGAGGGAGCCCTGCACTTTCGGAGGGTCAGTACTGAGGGAGTGCCGCACTGTGGGAGGGTCAGTACTGAGGGAGCGCCGGACTGTCGGAGGGTCAGTACTGAGGGAGCCCCGCACTGTGGGAGGGTCAGTACTGAGGGAGCCCCGCACTTTCGGAGGGTCAGTACTGAGGGAGTGCCGCACTGTGGGAGGGTCAGTACTGAGTGAGCACCGCACTGTGGGAGGGTCAGTGCTGAGGGAGCGCCGCACTGTCGGAGGGTCAGTACTGAGGGAGCGCCGCACTGTGGGAGGGTCAGTACTGAGGGAGTGCCGCACTGTGGGAGGGTCAGTGCTGAGGGAGCGCCGCACTGTGGGAGGGTCAGTACTGAGGGAGCGCCGCACTGTGGGAGGGTCAGTACTGAGGGAGTGCCGCACTGTGGGAGGGTCAGTACTGAGGGAGTGTCGCACTGTGGGAGGGTCAGTACTGAGGGAATGCCGCACTGTGGGAGGGTCAGTACTGAGGGAGCGCCGCACTGTGGGAGGGTCAGTACTGAGGGAGCGCCGCACTGTGGGAGGGTCTGTACTGAGGGAGCCCCGCACTTTCGGAGGGTCAATACTGAGAGAGCGCCGCACTGTGGGAGGGTCAGTACTGACGGAGCGCCGCACTGTCAGAGGGTCAGTACTGAGGGAGTGCCGCACTGTGGGAGGGTCAGTACTGAGGGAGCGCCGCACTGTGGGAGGGTCAGTACTGAGGGAGCGCCGCACTGTGGGAGGGTCTGTACTGAGGGAGCCCCGCACTTTCGGAGGATCAGTACTGAGGGAGTGCCGCACTGTGGGAGGGTCAGTAGTGAGGGAGTGCCGCACTGTGGGAGGGTCAGTACTGAGGGAGCGCCACTCTGTCAGAGGGTCAGTACTGAGGGAGCGCCGCACTGTCAGAGGGTCAGTACTGAGGGAGCGCCGCACTGTGGGAGGGTCAGTACTGAGGGAGTGCCGCACTGTGGGAGGGTCAGTACTGAGGGAGCCCCGCACTTTCGGAGGGTCAGTACTGAGGGAGTGCCGCACTGTGGGAGGGTCAGTACTGAGTGAGCACCGCACTGTGGGAGGGTCAGTGCTGAGGGAGCGCCGCACTGTCGGAGGGTCAGTACTGAGGGAGCGCCGCACTGTGGGAGGGTCAGTACTGAGGGAGTGCCGCACTGTGGGAGGGTCAGTGCTGAGGGAGCGCCGCACTGTGGGAGGGTCAGTACTGAGGGAGCGCCGCACTGTGGGAGGGTCAGTACTGAGGGAGTGCCGCACTGTGGGAGGGTCAGTACTGAGGGAGTGTCGCACTGTGGGAGGGTCAGTACTGAGGGAATGCCGCACTGTGGGAGGGTCAGTACTGAGGGAGCGCCGCACTGTGGGAGGGTCAGTACTGAGGGAGCGCCGCACTGTGGGAGGGTCTGTACTGAGGGAGCCCCGCACTTTCGGAGGGTCAATACTGAGAGAGCGCCGCACTGTGGGAGGGTCAGTACTGACGGAGCGCCGCACTGTCAGAGGGTCAGTACTGAGGGAGTGCCGCACTGTGGGAGGGTCAGTACTGAGGGAGCGCCGCACTGTGGGAGGGTCAGTACTGAGGGAGCGCCGCACTGTGGGAGGGTCTGTACTGAGGGAGCCCCGCACTTTCGGAGGATCAGTACTGAGGGAGTGCCGCACTGTGGGAGGGTCAGTAGTGAGGGAGTGCCGCACTGTGGGAGGGTCAGTACTGAGGGAGCGCCACTCTGTCAGAGGGTCAGTACTGAGGGAGCGCCGCACTGTCAGAGGGTCAGTACTGAGGGAGCGCCGCACTGTGGGAGGGTCAGTACTGAGGGAGTGCCGCACTGTGGGAGGGTCAGTACTGAGGGAGCGCCGCACTGTCAGAGGGTCAGTACTGAGGGAGTGCCGCACTGTGGGAGGGTCAGTACTGAGGGAGCGCCGCACTGTGGGAGGGTCAGTACTGAGGGAGTGCCGCACTGTGGGAGGGTCAGTACTGAGGGAGCGCCGCACTGTGGGAGGGTCAGTACTGAGGGAGCGCCGCACTGTGGGAGGGTCAGTACTAAGGGAGTGCCGCACTGTCGGAGGGTCAGTACTGAGGGAGTGCCGCACTGTGGGAGGGTCAGTACTGAGGGAGTGCCGCACTGTGGGAGGGTCAGTACTGAGGGAGTGCCGCACTGTTGGAGGGTCAGTCCTGAGGTAGCGCCGTATGATCGGAGGGGCAGTGCTGAGGGCGTGCCGCACTGTGGAAGGGTCAGTACTGAGGGAGCACCGCACTGTGGGAGGGTCAGTACTGAGGGAGCACCGCACTGTCAGAGGGTCAGTACTGAGGGAGCGCCGCACTGTCAGAGGGTCAGTACTGAGGGACCGCCGCACTGTGGGAGGGTCAGTACTGAGGGAGCGCCGCACAGTGGGAGGGTCAGTACTGAGAGAGCGCCGCACTGTGGAAGGGTCAGTACTGAGGGAGTACGGCACTGTCAGAGGATCAGTACTGCGGGAGTGCCACACTGTCAGAGGGTCAGTACTGAGGAAGTGCTGCACTGTCGGAGGGTCAGTACTGAAGGAGTGCCGCACTGTCAGAGGGTCAGTACTGAGGGAGCGCCGCACTGTCGAAGGGTCAGTACTGAGGGAGCGCCGCACTGTGGGAGGGTCAGTACTGAGGGAGCGCCGCACTGTGAGAGGGTCAGTACTGAGGGAGCGCCGCACTGTGGGAGGGTCAGTACTGAGGGAGCGCCGCACTGTGAGAGGGTCAGTACTGAGGGAGCGCCGCACTGTCGGAGGGTCAGTACTGAGGGAGTGCCGCACTGTGGGAGGGTCAGTACTGAGGGAGCGCCGCACTGTGGGAGGGTCAGTACTGAGGGAGCGCCGCACTGTCAGAGGGTCAGTACTGAGGGAGTGCCGCACTGTCGAAGGGTCAGTACTGAGGGAGCACCGCACTATCAGAGGGTCAGTACTGAGGGAGCGCCGCACTGTCAGAGGGTCAGCACTGAGGGAGCGCTGTGTTAATGGCGTGATAATTATAAACTTATGTTGCCCAGCTGCATGACCGCATTAATTTAAGTCCCTCGAGCACTTATAAAGGGAGACCGCTGGGGGCATGGTGCTGTTAGTAGGTGAAGAATGCTGTACATGGATTACGGTAAAATGATATAGTGTAGATTTATTTGTTCTTAAGGGCAGCACGGTAACATTGTGGATAGCACAATGCTTCACAGCTCCAGGGTCCCAGGTTCGATTCCGGCTTGGGTCACTGTCTGTGCGGAGTCTGCACGTCCTCCCCGTGTCTGCGTGGGTTTCCTCCGGGTGCTCCGGTTTCCTCCCACAGTCCAAAGATGTGCAGGTTAGGTGAATTGGCCAATGATAAATTGCCCTTAATGTCCAATATTGCCCTTGGTGTTGGGTGGAGGTGTTGAGTTTGGGTAGGGTGCTCTTTCCAGGAGCCGGTGCAGACTCAAAGGGCCGAATGGCCTCCTTCTGCACTGTAAATTCAATGATAATCTATGATTAATCTAGGACAAAGGTTCGGCACAACATCGTGGGCCGAAAGCCCTGTTCTGTGCTGTATTTTCTATGTTCTATGTTCTATGTCAAGAAACCTAGCAAGAAGCCTATTAGTGCCTGGCTCCATTCTCCATCAACAAGCTTGGTACTGATTTGACAAGCTGGCTTAAAGTTCGAAGATGTTGATCACAACCCCCCTGTTCTTAACGCACTTAGAGGGGTAATCTCAGGCTCTCCCAGGTCCACAGGTCAGCCATACAGTGCAATTATCGAAATGTGGAACCTACAACGAGGTCCTTGCCGCGAGCCGTTGACCCGCCCACCGTTAATGCGGCCACCGGCCCGGGTCCAATCCTACCCACGGTGGAACAGCGGGAATTGACAAGAGGAATCCGGCTACCTGGTCAATGAAGCCATTCGAAAGGGTGAGGAATGGTGCTGGATAGGTGCCAAAGATGAAGGCAGTTGCTCGTGGCCCAGTGACAGATAAGGTCCCGTTATTGACAGCGTGAATCCCATCTGTAAGGGGGCACAAAAAATTGCGTCAAGTTCACACCGATTGGCTCGTACATGGCATGTGGGAGCTTTAGGAAATGGGAATGGGAGGATCTTAGAGAATGGGAGGGTATTTGGAAATAGGAATGTGAGAATCTTTGGGATCAAGGACGTGCAGAAATTGGGAATAGGAAGATCTTTGGGAATGTGAGGTTCTCTGGGACCGGGAATGTGAGGATGTTTGGGAATGGGAGATCTATTGGAGTGGGAATATGTTGATGATTGGGAATGGGAATCTTTGGGATTGGGAATGTGAACATCTTTGGGAATGGGAGCGCCTTTGGGAGTGGGAACATGAGGAGTTTGCGGGCATGGAAATGTGAGGATAATTGGGAATGGGATTATCTTTGGGAGCCAGTATGTGAGGAGCTTTGGTAATCTCTGGGAATGAAAAAATGTGGGCGTTTGGGATGGAAGGGTCTTTGGGAATGTGAATGTGCGGAATATGAGAATTTGGGAACGAATTTGGGAATGGGAGTGTGAAAGTCACGGTGAATGGGAATGGGAAGAACTTGGGAATGGGAATGTTTTGTCATTGAGGGGATAAGAACATAAGAACTAAGAGCAGGAGTCGGCCATCTGGCCCCTCGAGCCTGCTCCACCATTCAATGAGATCATGGCTGATCTTTTGAGGACTCAGCTCCACTTTCCGGCCCGAACACCATAACCCTTAATCTCTTTATTCTTCAAAAAACGAGCTATCTTTATCTTAAAAACATTTAATGAAGGAGCCATAGGTTCCATAGGTTCACAACCCTTTGTGTGAAGAAGTTCCTCCTAAACTCAGTCCTAAATCTACTTCCCTTTATTTTGAGGCTATGCCCCCTAGTTCTGCTTTCACCCGCCAGTGGAAACATCCTCCCCGCATCTATCCTATCTATTCCCTTCATAATTTTATATGTTTCTATAAGATCCCCCCTCATCCTTCTAAATTCCAACGAGTACAGTCCCAGTCTACTCAATCTCTCCTCGTAATCCAATCCCTTCAGCTCTGGGATTAACCTAGTGAATCGCCTCTGCACACCCTCCAGTGCCAGTGCGTCCTTTCTCAGGTAAGGAGACCAAAACTGAACACAATACTCCTCACTAACACCTTATACAATTGCAGCATAACCTCCCTAGTCTTAAACTCCATCCCTCTAGCAATGAAGGACAAAACTCCATTCGCCTTCTTAATCACCTGTTGCACCTGTAAACCAACTTTTTGCGACTCATGCACTAGTACACCCAGGTCTCTCTGCACAGCAGCATGTTTTAATATTTTATCATTTAAATAATAATCCCTTTTGCTGTTATTCCTACCAAAATGGATAACCTCACATTTGTCAACATTGTATTCCATCTGCCAGACCCTAGCCCATTCACTTAACCAATCCAAATCCCTCTACAGACTTCCGGTATCCTCTGCACTTTTTGCTTTACCACTCATCTTAGTGTCGCCTGCAAACTTGGACACATTGCACTTGGTCCCCAACTCCAAATCATCTATGTAAATTGTGAACAGTTGTGGGCCCAACACTGATCCCTGAGGGACACCACTAGCTACTGATTGCCAACCAGAGAAACACCCATTAATCCCATTTGTTTTCTATTAATTAACCAATACTCTATCCATGCTACTACTTTCCCCTTAATGCCTTGCATCTTTATCTTATGCAGCAATCTTTTGTGTGGCACCTTGTCAAAATCTTTCTGGAAACCAGATATATCACATCCATTAGCTCCCCGTTATCTACCGCACTGGTAATGTCCTCAAAAAATTCCACTAAATTAGTTGGGCCGACCTGCCCTTTATGAACCCATGCTGCATCTGCCCAATGGGACAAATTCCATCCAGATGCCTCGCTATTTCTTCCTTGATGATAGATTCCAGCATCTACCCTACTACCGAAGTTAAGCTCACTGGCCTATAATTACCCGCTTTCTGCCTACCTCCTTTTTTAAACAGTGGTGTCACATTTGCTCATTTCCAATCCACCGGGACCACCCCAGAGTCTAGTGAATTTTGGTAAATTATCACCAGTGCATTTGCAATTTCCCTAGCCATCTCTTTTAGCATTCTGGGATGCATTCCATCAGGGGCAGGAGACTTGTCTACCTTTAGCCCCACTAGCTTGCCCATCACTACCTCCTTAGTGATAACAATCCTCTCAAGGTCCTCACCTGTCATAGCCCCATTTCCATCAGTCACTGGCATGTTATTTGTGTCTTCCACTGTGAAGACCGACCCAAAAAACCTGTTCACTTCCTCAACTATTTCCTCATCTCCCATTATTAAATCTCCCTTCTCATCCTCTAAAGGACCAATATT
Organism: Scyliorhinus torazame; assembly: GCF_047496885.1. Lineage (NCBI taxonomy): Eukaryota > Metazoa > Chordata > Chondrichthyes > Carcharhiniformes > Scyliorhinidae > Scyliorhinus > Scyliorhinus torazame. The sequence goes on along the minus strand of NC_092732.1, from coordinate 33,267,616 downwards.
TACCTTAGCCACTCTTTTTTGTTTTATATATTTGTAGAAACCTTTCCTATCTGTTTTTATATTCTGAGCACGTTTACTCTCATAATCTATCTTACTCTTCTTTATAGCTTTTTTAGTAGCTTTCTGTTGCCCCCTAAAGATTTCCCAGTCCTCTAGTCTCCCACTAATTTTTGCCACTTTGTATGCTTTTTCCTTGAATTTGATACTCTCCCTTATTTCCTTAGATATCCACGGTCAATTTTCCCTCTTTCTACCATCCTTCCTTTTTGTTGGTATAAACCTTTGCTGAGCACCGTGAAAAATCGCTTGGAAGGTTCTCCACTGTTCCTCAACTGTTTCACCATAAAGTCTTTGCTCCCAGTCTACCTTAGCTAGTTCTTTTCTCATCCCATTGTAATCTCCTTTGTTTAAGCACAAAACACTAGTGTTTGATTTTACCTTCATCTGTATTTTAAATTCCACCATTTTGTGATCGCTCCTTCCAAGAGGATCCCTAATTATGAAATCATGAATCAATCCTGTCTCATTACACAGGACCAGACCTAGGACCGCTTGTTCCCTTGTAGGTTCCATTACATACTGTTCTAGGAAACTATCGCAGATACATTCTATAAACTCCTCCTCAAGGCTGCCTTGACCGACCTGGTTAAACCAATCGACATGTAGATTAAAATCCCCCATGATAACTGCTGCACCATTTCTACATGCATCAGTTATTTCTTTGTTTATTGTCTGCCCCACCATAATGTTACTATTTGGTGGCCTATAGACTATTCCTACCAGTGACTATTCCTGATTTCTACCCAAATGGATTCAACCTTATCCTCCACAGCACCGATGTCATCCCTTACTATTGCCCCGATGTCATCTTAAATAACAGAGCTACACCACCTCCCTTACCATCCACTCTGTCCTTCCGAATAGTTTGATACCCTCGGATATTTAACTCCCAGTCGTGACCATCCTTTAACCATGTTTCAGTAATGGCCACTAAATCATAGTCATTCACGATGATTTGCGCCATCAACTCATTTACCTTATTCCGAATACTACGAGCATTCAGGTAAAGTACACTTATGTTGGCTTTTATACCTCTGTTTTGAATCTTAACACCTCGATCAGTAACCTCTCTTGAGTTAATTTTCCTCTTAACTCTTCTAATTTTCCTTGTCGTTGAACCCATATCTTCATGTAACAACCTGCCGCGTCGCTTACCATTAATGTTCTTACTTCCCGTTTTATTCCTTTTAGTATTACTGGGCCTATTCACTGAGCTCCCCTCAGTCACTGTATCTTGTACTGTCGCCCTTTTTTGATTTTTGACTATGGCTTCTCTGCCTTACACTTTCCCCTTACTGCCTTATATTTAGGAATGGGAACACGGCGATCATTGGGCTCGCCGCGGGGAAAGGTACGGAACGTTGATTGGCGATAAGGGGGAATACGAACCGTGGTGGACTCCGTACACAATGGCAGCACCGACGAAGCCTCCGAGCGTCTGGAAGAACATGTAAAACGGGAGCTTCTTCCACTGGAACCGTCCCAGTAAACACAAACTAAAGGAGACAGCTGGGTTGAGGTGGCCACCTGCAAGTAATTGGCCAGGTTACAACACCTTGTATTCAAACAGCACCTTGCACACAGCAAACAAAACACAAGTGGCTTGACTGGAGAGTATTAGAATCCCGGACGAGCCCCCAGCAGCGACTAAGATACTGGACAGGAACCCCAATATTTTATTTTAATTTTGTAAGAGTGTGCGGAAAGGATTCCTCGCCCCGGGAGTGAATTCACACAAAATAGGGATATGGTATATTAAAACAATCTTTGTTACTAGCGCAGGATTAGAGGGCGTGAATCCCGCCCCCGCCGGCTCCCGAATTCTCCAGTGCCGGGGATTTGGTGGGGGGCAGGAATCGCGCCGGTCGGGGGCCGTTGGCAGTGCCCCCCCCCCCCCCACGGCGATTCTCCGGCCCGCGATGGGCCGAGTGGCCACCTGTTTTCGGCTGGTCCCGCCGGTAAGGACCTGTTGTGATTTACGCCGGCGGGACCAGCCGAAAACAGGTGGCCACTCGGCCCACTCGGGATGACGGCGTAGGCCCTTCGGCACCGGTTGGCGCGGCGCCAATCACTCCGGCGCCGGCCTAGCCCCTGAAGGTGCGGAGGATTCCGCACCATCTGGGCGGCTGATCCACGCCACGTCTCGGCGCCCGAGTGGGCCGTCCCGCTGGTTCGCGGAGAATCCCGCCCAAAATCTTTAACAGCACACCAGAAAATAGCTTACAAAACCCCCTGAAACAATACAGTGACACTTAAACCCTTAAGTGCTATCTTTATTCCCACTGAAACAAAGAAACACATCCGCTCTCAATCCACTTTTTTCTTTAAAAATATATTTTATTCAACTTTTTCGGCCAAACAAAACAGGACAAAGGTTTTTCCCTTTTTTACAACAGCAAAACAATATAAATAACCGTGACCGTATTTTAACAAATAAATAAATAATATATAAACTAAATGGCAATTGCCATAACAAAAATAATAGCTCTCCCAAATAATAAAATCAGCAATTCAATATACATAACCAAGTACCAATATCTTTACAAAAACACCCCTGAGGACCCACCTGAGCCCCCCCCCCCCCCGGGTTGCTGCTGTTACCTTCCCATTTCCTTTATCGTTCTGCGAGGTAGTCAATGAACGGTCGCCACCGCCTGGTGAACCCCTGAGCCGAACCCCTTAGTGCGAACTTTATCCCTTCCAGTTTTATAAACCCTGCCATGTCGTTTATCCAGGTCTCCACGCCCGGGGGTTTAGCTTCCTTCCACATTAACAATATCCTTCGCCGGGCTACTAGGGACGCAAAGGCCAAAACATCAGCCTCTCTCGCCTCCTGCACTCCCGGCTCTTCTGCAACCCCGAATATAGCCAGCCCCCAGCCTGGCTCGACCCGGACCCCCACCACCTTCGAAAGCACCTTCGCCACCCCCACCCAGAACCCCTGCAGTGCCGAGCATGACCAAAACATGTGGGTGTGATTCGCTGGGCTTCTCGAGCATCTCCCGCACCTATCCTCTACCCCGAAAAATTTACTGAGCCTTGCTCCGGTCATATGTGCCCTGTGTAAGACCTTGAATTGTATCAGGCTGAGCCTGGCGCACGAGGACGAAGAGTTTACCCTACGTAGGACATCTGCCCACAGCCCCTCCTCAATCTCCTCCCCCAGCTCTTCGTCCCATTTTCCCTTCAGCTCATCCACCATGATCTCCCCCTCGTCCCTCATTTCCCTATATATATCCGACACCCTACCATCCCCCACCCATGTCTCTGAGATCACTCTATCCTGAACCTCCTGCGTCGGGAGCTGCGGGAATTCCCTCACCTGTTGCCTCGCAAAAGCCCTCAGTTGCATATACCGAAATTCATTCCCTTGGGGCAACCCATATTTTTCCGTCAGCGCTCCCAGACTCGCAAACGTCCTGTCTAGGAACAGATCCCTCAGTTGCACAATCCCAGCTCTCTGCCATGCTCCAAATCCCCCATCTATTCTCCCTGGGACAAACCTATGATTATTTCTTATCGGGGACCGCACCGAGGCTCCCGTCCTTCCCCTACGCCGTCTCCACTGCCCCCAAATTTTCAGTGTTGCCACCACCACTGGACTTGTGGTGTATTTCTTTGGGGAGAACGGCAACGGCGCCGTCACCAGTGCTTGTAGGCTGGTTCCTTTGCAGGACGCCATTTCCAGTCTCTTCCACGCCGCTCCCTCCCCTTCTCCCATCCACTTACACACCATTGAGATATTGGCGGCCCAATAGTACTCACTTAGGCTCGGTAGTGCCAGCCCCCCCCCCCTATCCCTGCTACGCTGCAAGAACCCCCTCCTCACTCTCGGGGTCTTCCCAGCCCACACAAAACTCATGACGCTTTTCTCGATCTTCTTGAAAAAAGCCTTCGTGACCATCACCGGGAGGCACTGAAACACAAAAAGGAATCTCGGGAGGACTACCATTTTAACCGCCTGCACTCTACCCACCAGTGACAGGGGCACCATGTCCCATCTCTTAAAATCCTCCTCCATCTGTTCCACCAATCGTGTTAAATTAAGCGTATGTAAGGTTCCCCAACTCCTGGCTATCTGGATCCCCAAGTACCGGAAATCTCTTGTTACCTTCCTCAGCGGTAAGTCATCTATTCCCCTGCTCTGCTCCCCCAGATGTACCACAAACAACTCACTCTTCCCCATGTTCAATTTGTACCCCAAAAATTCCCCAAACTCCCCGAGCGTCTGCATTATCTCAGGCATCCCCTCCACCGGGTCCACAACATACAGCAATAAATCATCGGCATACAAGGATACCCGGTGTTCTTCTCCTCCCCTGAGCACTCCCCTCCACTTCCTGGAGCCCCTCAGTGCTATGGCCAGGGGCTCAATTACCAATGCAAACAGTAACGGAGACAGGGGACACCCCTGCCTCGTCCCTCTATAAAGACGGAAGTAGTCAGACCTCTGCCTGTTCGTGACCACACTTGCCACCGGGGCCCTATATAGCAGCTGTACTCATCCAATAAACCCTTCACCGAAACCAAATCTCCTCAACACTTCCCACAGGTAGTCCCACTCGACCCTGTCAAATGCTTTCTCGGCATCCATCGCCACCACTATCTCCGCCCCCCCCCTCTGGTGGGGGCATCATCATCACCCCTAGCAGCCTCCGTATGTTCGTGTTCAGCTGTCTCCCCTTAACGAACCCAGTTTGATCCTCATGGACCACCCCCGGGACACAGTCCTCTATCCTCGTCGCCATTACCTTGGCCAGGAGCTTAGCATCTACATTCAAAAGGGAAATGGGCCTGTAGGACCCACACTTTATCCTTCTTCAAAAGTAACGATATTGTCGCCTCCGACATAGTCGGGGGCAACTTCCCCCTTTCCCTGGCCTCATTAAAGGTTCTCGTCAAAAGCGGGACCAGTAGGTCTATATATTTCCTATAAAATTCCACCGGGAACCCATCCGGTCCCGGGGCCTTCCCCGCCTGCATGCTCCCAATCCCCTTTACCACCTCCTCCACCTCAATCCGTGCTCCCAGTCCCGCCCTCTCCTGCTCCTCCACCTTCGGGAATTCCAGCTGATCCAGGAAATGCATCATTCCCTCCTTCCCTTCCGGGGGCTGAGCCTTATACAACCTCTCATAGAATGTCTTAAACACCCCATTCACTCTCTCCGCTCCCCGTTCCATCTCTCCCTCCTCATCCCTCACCCCACCTATCTCCCTCGCCGCTCCCCTCTTCCTCAATTGTTGGGCCAGTAGCCGACTCGCCTTCTCTCCATACTCATACTGTACACCCTGTGCCCTCCTCCACTGTGCCTCTGCCTTACCTGTGGTCAGCAGGTCAAATTCCACATGCAGCCTTTGTCTTTCCCTGTACAGTCCCTCCTCCGGTGCCTCTGCATATTGCCTGTCCACCCTCAGAAGTTCTCTCAGCAATCGCTCCCTTTCTTTACTCTCTTGCTTCCCTTTATGTGCCCTTATGGATATCAGTTCCCCTCTGACCACCGCCTTCAACGCCTCCCAGACCACTCCCACCTGAACCTCTCCGTTGTCATTAAGCTCCAAGTACCTTTCGATACATCCCCTCACCCTTAGACATACCCCCTCATCCGCCAATAAGCCCATATCCATTCTCCAGAGTGGGTGCTGTTCTTTTTCCTCTCCTACCTCCAGATCTACCCAGTGTGGAGCATGGTCCGAGATGGCTATGGCCGTATACTCCGTCCCTGTCACCTTCGGAATCAGTGCCCTTCCCAGGACAAAAAAGTCTATCCGTGAATATACCTTGTGAACATGGGAGAAGAATGAGAACTCCTTACTCCTAGGCCTACTAAATCTCCAAGGGTCTACTCCTCCCATCTGCTCCATGAAGTCCTTAAGCACCTTGGCCGCTGCCGGCCTCCTCCCGGTCCTGGACCTCGACCGGTCCAGCCCTGGATCAAGTACTGTATTGAAATCTCCCCCCATTACCAACTTTCCTGCCTCCAGGTCTGGGATACGCCCCAACATGCGCCTCATGAAGTTTGCATCATCCCAGTTCAGGGCATATACGTTCACCAGAACCACCGCCTCCCCTTGCAGTCTGCCACTCACCATCACATATCTACCCCCACTGTCCGCCACTATGGTCTTTCCCTCAAACAGTACCCGCTTCCCCACTAGTATAGCCACCCCCCTATTCTTCGCATCTAAACCCGAATGAAACACCTGCCCCACCCATCCTTTACGTAGTCTGACCTGGTCTATCAGTTTCAGATGCGTCTCCTGCAACATAACCACATCTGCCTTTAATTTCTTTAGGTGTGCGAGTACCCGTGCCCTTTTAATCGGCCCGTTCAGCCCTCTCACGTTCCACGTGATCAACCGGGTTGGGGGGCTCTTTACCCCCTCCCCCCCTTGTCGACTAGCCATCCCCTTTTTTAACCCAGCTGCTCACCCGGTTCCCACGTACCCGTGTATCCCCCCGACGGCACCCTCCCGCCTCGACCACCCCGCCCCATAACAGCTCCCCCTTCCCCTTAGCAGCAGCAACCCAGTTAACCCCCCCCTCCCCCCCCTCCGCTAGATCCCCCTCTAGCGTAATTACACCCCCCCATGTTGCTCCCAGAAGTCAGCGAACTCTGGCTGACCTCGGCTTCCCCGTTTGCCCTCGGCCTCTCACTGTGCGAGGCCCCCTCCTTCCTGCGTCCCTGTTCCCGCCTTAATTACCATAGCGCGGGAACAAAGCCCGCGTTTCCTACCCACCGGCGCCCACAGTTCCTCATACTCCCCCCCCCCCAAACGAGGGGAAGAGAGAAAATTTACAGGATTAAAGAGTTAACAATTGCAAAATCATCCCCCCCCCCCTTCCTCGTCCCACATAGTCACCCCACCACTTTGCCCCAGAAGCTCTTTCTCTCGCCAGACTACTCCAGCTTCTCGTCCACAATGAATGTCCGCGCCTCTTCCGCCGTCTCAAAGTAGTGGTGCTTCCCTTGGTGTGTGACCCACAGTCTCGCCGGTTGCAGCATTCCAAAATTTCACCTTCTTTTTGTGAAGCACCGCCTTGGCCCGATTGAAACTTGCCCTCCTTCTCGCCACCTCCGCACTCCAATCCTGGTACACGCGGATCACCGCGTTCTCCCACCTACAGCTCCGAGTTTTCTTCGCCCATCTGAGAACCATCTCTCTGTCATTATATCGGTGAAATCTCACCACTGTGGCTCGAGGTACTTCTCCAGCCTTCGGTCTTCGCGCCATAACTCGATAAGCTCCCTCCACCTCCAAAGGGCCCGTCGGGGCCTCCGATCCCATTAGCGTGTGAAGCATCGTGCTCACATATGCCCCGACGTCCGTCCCCTCTGCGCCTTCGGGAAGACCCAAGACTCTTAGATTCTTCCTCCTCGAATTATTCTCCAGGGCTTCCAACCTCTCCACACACCTCTTGTGCTGCGCCTCGTGCGTCTCTGTCTTCACCACCAGGCCCTGAATTTCATCTTCATTTTCAGCAGCCTTTGCCTTCACGACCCGAAGCTCCAGCTCCTGGGTCCTCTGCTCCTCCTTTAGCCCTTCAATCGCCTGTAGCATCGGGGCCAACACCTCCTTCTTCAGCTCTTCCACACAGCCCCGCAGGAACTCTTGTTGCTCCGGGCCCCATATCGAACGGCCACCTTCCGACGCCATCTTGCTTCGAGCTTACCTTCCTTGCCGCTGCTCCGAAGGACCCACTGCAATCCTGCCGCTATCCTCTCCTTTGTCCATCAGCGTCCGGGGGGATTCCCTTCTACTTCACCGCACAGTGATTTTGGCCGTTTAAAATTGCCGTTGGAGCTCTTATCAAGAACCCAAAAGTCCGTTCCACTTTCAAATACAGTTAGCAGACCCAGGCATCTTGCTTCACAGAGATATTCTTTGGGATTGTTTTAAAGAAAAGGCCTGAATCCTGGCAGAACCAGGCAGAAACATCTTCAGAGATAGATCACCTGTTTGTTTCAGCTCCCCTTCCAGACACACAATTTTGAGCTGCCTGGGTCAAAACTGCTAATCTGTCTACTTACATATCATTAACTGAACTACAGTGAGAGAAGATGCTTGAGAATCCCGGGAACTACCGACTGATGAGCCTTACTTCTGTAGTGGGTAAGTCAGCCTGGCTTTGTAAGGGGAAAGTCACGTCTCACCAATTTGATTGAGTTTTTTGAAGGGGTAGCCAAGAAGGTAGATGAGAGCAGTGCAGTCGACGTTGTCTACATGGACTTTAGCAAGGCCTTTGACAAGGTACCGCATGGTAGGTTATTGCAAAAGATTAAATCTCATGGAATCCAGGGCGAGGTAGCCAATTGGATACAAAATTAGCTTGGCGACCAAAGTCAAAGAGTGTGGAGGGTTGTTTTTCAAACTGGAGGCCTGTGACCAGCGGTGTGCCTCAGGGATCGGGGCTGGGTCCACTGTTATCTGTGATGTATATAAATGATTTGGATGAGAATGTAGGAGGCATGGTTAGTAAGTTTGCTGATGACACCAAGATTGGTGGCATGGTGGATAGTGAAGAAGGTTATATGAGATTGCAACAGGATCTTGACCAATTAGGCCAGTGGGCCAATGAATGGCAGATGGAGTTTAATTTGGATAAATGCGAGGTGATGCATTTTGGTCGATCAAATCAGGGCAGGACCTACTCAGTTAATGGTAGGGAGTTGGGGAGAGTTACAGAACAAAGAGATCGAGGGGTACAGGTTCATAGCTCCTTGAAGGTGGAGTCGCAGGTGGACAGGGTGGTGAAGAAGGCATTCAGCATGCGATGTTTGATTGGTCAGAATATTGAATACAGGATTTGGATAGTTTGCGGATCATACGACTGTGGGGGGCCGCATCTCAAACAACAACGAATCAGACTACAGGAGGGAGATAGACCACTTGCTTGCATGGTGCACCGAAAACAACCCCTCTCTAAACATTGGAAAGACACAGGTACACCTTCAAGTTACGGTGACCACAATGCACGTATGCAAATTTCCCCCGCAACAGCTAATCAGCATCTCCGCTCTACTGCCCTCTGCTGGATGCTTGCCTTCACTTGAACAGCTAGGGTCTCTTGCGCAGACACACCTTCAAGTTACGGTGACCACAATGCACGTATGAAAATTTCCCCGCAACAGCCAATCAGTAGCTCCGCTCTACTGCCCTCTGCTGGATGTACTCCCTATACACATATGACTGTGTGGCAAGATTTAACTCAATTAACCTATACGTTTGCAGATGACTGTGTACCTGACAAGACGCCGGAATGTGGCGACTAGGGGCTTTCCACAATAACTTCATTGCCGTGTTAATGTAAGCCTACTTGTGACAATAAAGATTATTAAAGATACGATTGTGGTGGGTCGTATCTCAAACAATGACAAATCAGACTACAGGAGGGAGATAGATCACTGGGTTGCATGGTGTACCGAAAACAACCTCTCTCTAAATGTCGGAAAGACTAAGGAACTGATCATCAACTTCAGGAAGCGCAGCACGACACCCCCCCCCCCCCCCCACATCAATGGCTCTGAAGTGGAGATGGTCGATAGCTTTAAGTTCCTGGGGGTCACCATCACCAACAGTCTGTCCTGGTCCACTCACTTTGATGCAACAGTCAAGAAACCCCAACAACATCTCGACTTCCTACGGAAGCTAAAGAAATTCGGCGTGTCTGCATCGACTCTCTCAAACCTCTCCAGATGTGCGATAGAGAGCATCCTATCGGGCTGCGTCACAGCTGGTACGGCAACTGCTCGGCCCAAGATCGCAAGAAACTGCAGAGTGTGGTCAACTCAGCCCAGCGCATCACACAAGCTCGCCACCCCCACATCGATTCTGTCTACACCTCCCGCTGCCTCAGGCAGGCAGGCGGCATTGTCAGAGACCCCTCCCACCCAGGCTATGCCCTCTTCCAGACCCTTCCATCAGGCAGAAGGTACAGAAGTCTGAAGACCCGCACATCCAGACACAGGAACGGCTTCTTCCCCACAGCTACCAGACTCCTCAACGACTCCCCCCTTGGACTGATCTGTTCCTTGTAAGAACACTATTCACGACGCCCTATGCTGCTCTTGCTCATGTATTTGCTTTGATTGGCCCCTTGTTCCGCACTGTAACCAATCACTGTTTGTCGATGTGCCATTTGTCAATGTTCTCTGTCGATTATTCTTTTGGCGACTCTGTACGTACTGTGTACGTTCCCTCGGCCGCAGAGAAATACTTTTCACTGTACTTCGGTACGGGTGACAATAAATCAAATCAATCAGGATGTCTTATTGACGTTGTACAAGACATTGGTAAGACCACACATGGAGTACGATGTTCAGTTCTGGTCATCCTATTACACAAAGGATATTGTTAAACTAGAAAGAGGGCAGAAGAGATTTACAAGGCTGCTACCAGGACTTGATGGACTGAGTTATAAGGAGAGGCTGAATAGGCTGGGACTTTTTTCCCTGGAGCGTGGGAGGGTTAGGGGTAACTTATAGAGGTCTATAAAATAATGAGGGGCACAGATAAGGTAGATAGTCGACATCTTTTCCCAAAGGTTGTCATGGGCCAGGGTTTAGAGAACCCCAAAGTGTATCATGGAGTTCCCCTGACCCACAGCGTTTACTAGATTGTGGTCTGGGGAGCACACGGCCCACTCTCCAGGTGTGGGACAGCAGAAATGGAAAAGTATTTCTTGAAGCAAAACAATGTTTATTCTATGAACTCTAGTTAACTTTTTTAAAACATACAGTGAACATCATAGCACCCATCAATTCAAATACAACCCCCAAAGAATACAACACTAAGTAATCCTTTAAGCTTTCCTTTTAACATCCATACGACTTTAAAACAAAACTTTTATCAGAAGCACATCAGGTTAAAGTCACGACTGAGAACATTTATAATTCTGAATTCACCAAATGATCAAGAGATAGTCTTTTGATGGCAGAGGGAACAGCAGTACGCCTGCCTGGTCTGGCTTCAGCTCCAACACTGAAAAACAAAACTAAAAACACACCATGCAGCAAACAGCCTAAAACGAAAGTAAGAAGCTGACAGACAGCCAAGCTCCACCCACACTCTGACATCAATGCGGTAGTAAACACCCATTTCTTAAAGGTACTCTCACTACAGATATTTATATACACACCCATTTATAAACACCCATTTCTTAAAGGTACTCTCACATGACAGGTAGAGGTGTCTAGAAGTAGAGGGCATAGGTTGAAGGTGACACATCCTAATCAAAAAGTCCCAAAAAAATGTTGTTTCTGCAAAATGCCTAGTCTCACAGCTCCTCCCATTAATGACATCATCTTATGAAGCTGAATTCCAATTAACTCCATAGAGAACACCCTTTAATCCAAACAATATTGCATGGGCCCAAGCTTTTATGATGCCTTCATTACACCCCTGGTTCCCAAAACCTTTCAAACCAGATTCTTTCAATACCTGCCCACAGCAGTCACACACACAAACACAAGCTTTTAACCCTGAATGCACCGAATAGATTTAATATAATATATCGGAAATTCATTCATACATTAATCACAAGGTAAATTAAACTGTATTTTGCCCCGAGCCACAGAAAGAGGTATGAGGGTAAGATGATGAAAGCTCTAGTCAAAGAGGTCAGTAATGAGGAGCGTCTCATAGGAGGAGAGAGAGAGCCGGAAACAGCGAGACAGCGACAGACAGAGGGAAAGACAGAGAGAGGGAGATGGAGAGATAGAGAGAGAGGGAGAGGCAGAGAGAGAGAGAGAGAGAGGGAGAGAGAGACAGAGAGGGAGACAGAGAGAGAAAGACAGAGCGCGAGAGAGAGAGACAGAGACAGAGAGAGAGAGAGAAACAGAGGGAGAGACAGACAGAGATAGAGAGAGGGAGACAGTGAGAGAGACAGAGAGAGAGAGACAGATAGAGAGGAGGTGTAGGGGCTGGAGGAGGTTACAGAGATAGGGAGGAGGTTTCAGAGTTATGGAGATTCCAGTCTGTAACTCACTCCCGGGTATCTGTTATTCTATATATAAACCACCCCGAACCCCTTGATTAGATTACAGTCTGTAACTCACTCCCGGGAATCTGCTTTTCTATATATAAACCACCCCGAACCCCTCGATTAGATTCCAGTCTGTAACTCACTCCCGGGTATCTGTTATTCGATATATAAACCACCCCGAAACCCTCGATTAGATTCCAGTCTGTAACTCACTCCCGGGTATCTGTTATTCTCTATATAAACCACCCCAAACCCCTCGATTAGATTCCAGTCTGTAACTCACTCCCGGGTGTCTGTTATTCTATATATAAACCTCCCCGAACCCCTCGATTAGATTCCAGCCTGTAACTCACTCCCGGGTATCTGTTATTCTATATATAAACCACCCTGAACCCCTCGATTAGATTCCAGTCTGTAACTCACTCCTGGGTATCTGTTATTCGAGATATAAACCACCCCGAACCCCTCGATTAGATTCCAGTCTGTAACTCACTCCCGGGTATCTGTTATTCTATATATAAACCACCCCAAACCCCTCGATTAGATTCCAGTCTGTAACTCACTCCCGGGTATCTGTGATTCTATATATAAACCACCCCGAACCCCTCGATTAGATTCCAGTCTGTAACTCACTCCCGGGTATCTGTTATTCTATATATAAACCACCCTGAACCCCTCGATTAGATTCCAGTCTGTAACTCACTCCCGTGTATCTGTTATTCTGTATATAAACCACACCCGAACCCCTCTATTAGATTCCAGTCTGTAACTCACTCCCGGGTATCTGTTATTCTGTATATAAACCACCCCAACCCCTCGATTAGATTCCAGTCTGTATCTCACTCCCGGGTATCTGTTATTCTGTATTTAAACAACCCCGATCCCCTCGATTAGATTCCAGTCTGTAACTCACTCCCAGGTATCTGTTATTCTGTATTAAAACCACCCCGAACCCCTCGAATAGATTCCAGTCTGTAACTCACTCCCGGGTATCTGTTATTCTGTATTTAAACCACCCCGAACCCCTCGAATAGATTCCAGTCTGTAACTCACTCCCGGGTATCTGTTATTCTATATATAAACCACCCTGAACCCCTCGATTAGATTCCAGTCTGTAACTCACTCCCGGGTATCTGTTATTCTGCATTTAAACCACCCCGAACCCCTCGATTAGATTCCAGTCTGTAACTAACTCCCGGGTATCTGTTATTCTGTATTTAAACCACCCCGATCCCCTCGAATAGATTGCAGTCTGTAACTGACTCCCGGGTATCTGTTATTCTATATATAAACCACCCCAAACCCCTCGATTAGATTCCAGTCTGTAACTCACTCCCGGGTGTCTGTTATTCTGTATATAAACCACCCCGAACCCCTCGATTAGTTTCCAGTCTGTAACTCACTCCCGGGTATCTGTTATTCTATATATAAACCACCCCAAACCCCTCGATTAGATTCCAGTCTGTAACTCACTCCCGGGTGTCTGTTATTCTGTATATAAACCACCCCGAACCCCTCGATTAGTTTCCAGTCTGTAACTCACTCCCGGGTATCTGTAATTCTATATATAAACCACCCCAAACCCCTCGATTAGTTTCCAGTCTGTAACTCACTCCCGGGTGTCTGTTATTCTGTATATAAACCACCCCGAACCCCTCGATTAGTTTCCAGTCTGTAACTCACTCCTGGGTATCTGTTATTCGAGATATAAACCACCCCGAACCCGTCGATTAAATTCCAGTCTGTAACTCACTTCCGGGTATCTGTTATTCTATATATAAACCTCCCCGAACCCCTCGAATAGATTCCAGTCTGTAACTCACTCCCGGGTATGTGTTATTCTATATATAAACCACCCCGAACCCCTCGATTAGATTCCAGTCAGTAACTCACTCCCGGGTATCTGTTATTCTATATATAAACCACCCCGAACCCCTCGATTAGATTCCAGTCTGTAACTCACTCCCGGGTATCTGTTATTCTATATATAAACCACCCCGAACCCCTCAATTAGATTCCAGTCAGTAACTCACTCCCGGGTATCTGTTATTCTATATATAAACCACCCCGAACCCCTCGATTAGATTCCAGTCTGTAACTCACTCCCGGGTCTCTGTTATTCTATCTATAAACCACCCCGAACCCCTCGATTAGATTCCAGTCAGTAACTCACTCCCGGGTATCTGTTATTCTATATATAAACCACCCCGAACCCCTCACTTAGATTCCAGTCAGTAACTCACTCCCGGGTATCTGTTATTCTATATATAAACCACCCCGAACCCCTCGATTAGATTCCAGTCTGTAACTCACTCCCGGGTATCTGTTATTCTATATATAAACCACCCCGAACCCCTCGATTAGATTCCAGTCTGTAACTCACTCCCGGGTATCTGTTATTCTATATATAAACCTCCCCGAACCCCTCGATTAGATTCCAGTCTGTAACTCACTCCCGGGTATCTGTTATTCTATATATAAACCACCCTGAACCCCTCGATTAGATTCCAGTCTGTAACTCACTCCCGGGTATCTGTTATTCTATATATAAACCACCCCGAACCCCTCGATTAGATTCCAGTCTGTAACTCACTCCCGGGTATCTGTTATTCTATATATAAACCACCCCGAATCCCTCGATTAGATTCCAGTCTGTAACTCACTCCCGGGTATCTGTAATTCTATGTATAAACCACCCTGAACCCCTCGATTAGATTCCAGTCTGTAACTCACTCCCGGGGATCTGTTATTCTATATATAAACCACCCGAACCCCTCGATTAGATTCCAGTCTGTAACTCACTCCCAGGTATCTGTTATTCTATATATAAACCACCCCGAACCCCTCGATTAGATTCCAGTCTGTAACTCACTCCCGGGTATCTGTTATTCTATATATAAACCACCCCGAACCCCTCGATTAGATTCCAGTCTGTAAATCTCCGTCAGTTCCGATTATATTGCTCAGCCTTTCTGAGACTGACCTGAGATGCCACCAGCGATGTAGATACCGAACGTGGCGCCCAGTCCGAAGCCCAGGTTGACGGAGAGGAATTCCCCACGGGTAGTGTTGCTGACCACCATCTGTGCCACGGCCCCGCACCCGAACAGCTGGGGGGGAGAGGGTTGGGGGGGAAGGTAACAGGGCTGAGCGAAACAAAGGATTCCAGCAAGGATCGACACGCACCTCTCGAGAATCTTTCACCTGTCCGAACATCGAATATCCTTCTTTTCATCCCATTTAGTCCAGGACAAAGCAGCCCCGCTCGATCGACACGCTAATCACCGGCATTCACTCCCCCGCCCCCCCCCAACGCACAGCGGCAGCCGTGTGCATCGTCTGCAAGACGCACCGCGGCCACTCGCCTTCGACAGCACCTTCCCAACCCGCCACCTCTATCATCTAGAAGGACGAGGGGGGGCAGCAGGCACACGGGGGACAACCCCCCCACCTGCAAGTTCCCCCCCTCCGAGCCGCTCGCCATCCCGACTCGGGAATACATCGGCCGTTCCTTCCCTGTGGCCGGGGTCAGAATCCCGGGACTCCCTCCCTAACAGCACGGTGCGTGCACCTACACCACACGGGACTGCGGCGGGTTCAAGATGGCGGCTCGCCCACCCACCTTCCCGAGGGGCAATTAGGGATGGGCAGCGAAGAACTTCTAAAGTGGAAATCTAGCAGCCCTGCGTGTAGAGCAAGATCCCAAACACTGCGGAGTGAAAACGATGGAGACAGTGCGGCGCTCCCTCAGTACTGACCCTCTGACAGTGTGGCACTCCCTCAGTACTGACCCTCTGACAGTGCGGCGCTCCCTCAGCACTGACCCTCTGACAGTGCGGCACTCCCTCAGTACTGACCCTCCGACAGTGCGGCGCTCCCTCAGTACTGACCCTCCCACAGTGCGGCGCTCCCTCAGTACTGACCCTCCGACAGTGCGGCACTCCCTCAGTACTGACCCTCCCACAGTGCGGCGCTCCCTCAGTACTGACCCTCCCACAGTGCGGCGCTCCCTCAGTACTGACCCTCCGACAGTGCGGCGCTCCCTCAGTACTGACCCTCCCACAGTGTGGCGCTCCCTCAGTACTGACCCTCCCACAGTGCGGCGCTCCCTCAGTACTGACCCTCCCACAGTGCGGCGCTCCCTCAGTACTGACCCTCCCACAGTGTGGCGCTCCCTCAGTACTGACCCTCCCACAGTGCGGCGCTCCCTCAGTACTGACCCTCCCACAGTGTGGCGCTCCCTCAGTACTGACCCTCCCACAGTGCGGCGCTCCCTCAGAACTGACCCTCCCACAGTGCGGCGCTCCCTCAGTACTGACCCTCCCACAGTGCGGCGCTCCCTCAGTACTGACCCTCCCACAGTGCGGTGCTCCCTCAGTACTGACCCTCCCACAGTGCGGCGCTCCCTCAGTACTGACCCTCTGACAGTGCGGCGCTCCCTCAGTACTGACCCTCTGACAGTGCGGCGCTCCCTCAGTACTAACCCTCCCACAGTGCGGCACTCCCTCAGTACTGACCCTCCCACAGTGCAGCGCTCCCTCAGTACTGACCCTCCCACAGTGCGGCGCTCCCTCAGTACTGATCCTCCCACAGTGCGGCGCTCCCTCAGTACTGATCCTCCCACAGTGCGGCCCTCCCTCAGCACTGACCCTCTGACAGTGCGGCACTCCCTCAGTACTGACCCTCCCACAGTGCGGCCCTCCCTCAGTACTGACCCTCCCACAGTGCCGCGCTCCCTCAGTACTGACCCTCTGACAGTGCGGCACTCCCTCAGTACTGACCCTCCAATAGTGCGCAGCTCCCTCAGTACTGACCCTCTGACAGTGCGGCGCTCCCTCAGTACTGACCCTCCCACAGTGCGGCCCTCCCTCAGTACTGACGCTCTGACAGTGCGGCGCTCCCTCAGTACTGATCCTCCCACAGTGCGGCGCTCCCTCAGTACTGACCCTCCACAGTGCGGCGCTCCCTCAGTACTGACCCTCCACAGTGCGGCGCTCCCTCAGTACTGACCCTCTGACAGTGCGGCACTCCTTCAGTACTGACCCTCTGACAGTGCGGCACTCCCTCAGTACTGACCCTCCGACAGTGCGGAGCTCCCTCAGTACTGACCCACCCACAGTGCGGCACTCCCTCAGTACTGACCCTCCGACAGTGCGGCACTCCCTCAGTACTGACCCTCCCACAGTGCGGCAATCCCTCAGTACTGACCCTCTGACAGTGCGGCACTCCCTCAGCACTGACCCTCCGACAGTGCAGCGCTCCCTCAGTACTGACCCTCTGACAGTGCGGCACTCCCTCAGCACTGACCCTCCCACAGTGCGGCAATCCCTCAGTACTGGCCCTCTGACAGTGCGGCGCTCCCTCAGTACTGACCCTCTGACAGTGCGGCACTCCCTCAGTACTGACCCTCCCACAGTGCGGCACTCCCTCAGTACTGACCCTCTGACAGTGCGGCGCTCCCTCAGCACTGACCCTCTGACAGTGCAGCACTCCCTCAGTACTGACCCTCCCACAGTGCGGCGCTCCCTCAGTACTGACCCTCTGACAGTGCGACGCTCCCTCAGTACTGACCCTCTGACAGTGCGGCACTCCCTCAGTACTCACCCTCTGACAGTGCGGTACTCCCTCAGCACTGACCCTCCCACAGTGCGGCGCTCCCTCAGCACTGACCCTCCCACAGTGCGGCATTCCCTCTGTACTTACCCTCTGACAGTGCGGCACTCCCTCAGTACTGACCCTCTGACAGTGCGGCGCTCCCTCAGTACTGACCCTCTGACAGTGCGGCGCTCCCTCAGTACTGACCCTCCCACAGTGCGGCACTCCCTCAGTACTGACCCTCCCACAGTGCGATGCTCCCTCAGTACTGACCCTCCCACAGCGCGACGCTCCCTCTGTAATGACCCTCCCAAGTGCGGCGTCCCTCAGTACTGACACTACCACAGTGCGGCGCTCCCTCAGCACTGACCCTCCTTCAGTGCGGCGCTCCCTCAGTACTGACCCTCCCACAGTGCGGCACTCCCTCAGCACTGACCCTCTGACAGTGCGTCTCTCCCTCAGCACTGACCCTCCCACAGTGCGGCGCTCCCTCAGTACTGACCCTCTGACAGTGCGGCACTCCCTCAGTGCTGACCCTCCCACAGTCCGGCGCTCCCTCAGTACTGACCCTCCGACACTGCGGAGCTCCCTCAGCACTGACCGTCTGACAGTGCGGCGCTCCCTCAGCACTGACCCTCTGACAGTGCGGCACTCCCTCAGTACTGACCCTCCCACAGTGCGGCGCTCCCTCAGTACTGACCCTCCCACAGTGCGGCGCTCCCTCAGTGCTGACCCTCCCACAGTGCGGCGCTCCCTCAGTCCTGACCCTCCCACAGTGCGGCACTCCCTCAGTACTGACCCTCTGACAGTGCGGCGCTCCCTCAGTACTGACCCTCCCACAGTGCGGTGCTCCCTCAGTACTGACCCTCTGACAGTGCGGCGCTCCCTCAGTACTGACCCTCCCACAGTGCGGCGCTCCCTCAGTGCTGACCCTCCCACAGTGCGGCGCTCCCTCAGTCCTGACCCTCCCACAGTGCGGCACTCCCTCAGTACTGACCCTCTGACAGTGCGGCGCTCCCTCAGTACTGACCCTCCCACAGTGCGGCACTCCCTCAGTACTGACCCTCTGACAGTGCGGCACTCCCTCAGTACTGACCCTCTGACAGTGCGGCACTCCCTCAGTACTGACCCTCCCACAGTGCGGCACTCCCTCAGTACTGCATCTGAGTGTGTGAGCCCGGATTTTGGAACTCGCGTTGTCGTGGTCTCGTGTCCGCTGCATTCTGACACGGAGGTTGGCGGACAGATGTCGAGGGGTGGGGGGGATTAGCTAACGGCACATGAGGAGAAGCGGGATAAAGTTTGGCCTGGCGTGCTCTGATAGTGAACGCAGCTCTCCAATGGTCACATTAAATTGGGAAGAGAAACTCCACTTACGATCAGCATGCACACCCCCAGAAACTCAGCCAAGCATTCGCGAAAGAGACGGTTCCTCAGCTGCAGAGCATTGTGCACCGTCTGTGCTATTGCTGCAGCTCTCCCCATCCTCGCGCTGCTCCGCGGTCTCTATCGCCACCTCCGGAACCTTCCCGTCTGGCAATCCACTCCTGAACGTCCCGTGGGCGGGAAGAGCGGTGTCTGGGGGCAAGGGAAAAAAATTACGTTTCAAAAACCGAGTATTCGTTCCACGCGCCTTATCTTCTGTTGCTAATGATTTGTTGTGAGAAGAACGTGTGCCGATCTCTCTCCGAGCTCCGACCTGTGCCGGGTGTCCGAAGCGTTCTGACAGGCACTGGAAGGTGTCAATGAGGGCGGAGATCTGTCCCACTTTCCACTCCCCGCCAGCTTTATAAATCCTCTCTCCGCCCCGTGTAATGAGTCAGGGCTGCCCGGTTCGACGGTGAAAGGTTCAACAGGTCTCGTCTCACCACCCACTTGTCTCAAAAGGAACAGATTGTTCTCGTTGTTTTCCTACCGCACGGACGATAACATCAGCAACATGTCAATCTTCCCCAATAAACACTCTCTCTCTCTCTCTCCCTCGCTCTCTCCCACTCTCGCTCTCTCTCTCTCGCTCTCTCCCACCCACTCTCTCTCTCTCTCTCGCTCTCACCCACTCTCACTCTCTCTCGCTCGCTCTCTCCTACTCTCGCTCTCTCTCGCTCTCTCCCACTCTCGCTCTCTCTCTCTCGCTCTCTCCCACTCTAACTCTCTCTCTCACTCTCGCTCTCTCCCACTCTCGCTCTCTCTCTCTCGCTCTCTCCCACTCTCGCTCTCTCTCTCGCTCGCTCTCTCCCACTCTCTCTCTCTCTCGCTCTCACACTCTCTCTCTCTCTCTCGCTCTCTCCCACTCTCACTCTCTCTCGCTCTCTCTCTCTCGCTCTCTCCCACTCTCACTCTCTCTCGCTCTCTCTCTCTCGCTCTCTCTCACTCTCATTCTCACTCTCTCCCACTCTCACTCTCTCTCTCACTCTCGCTCTCTCCCACTCTCTCTCTCTCTCTCTCTCTCGAACCTCCCACTCTCTTTCGCTCGCTCTCTCCCACTCTCGCTCTCTCTCTCTCGCTCTCTCCCACTCTCACTCTCTCTCACTCTCTCTCGCTCTCTCCCACTCTCACTCTCTCTCTCACTCTCGCTCTCTCTCTCACTCTCGCTCTCTCCCACTCTCACTCTCTCTCTCTCACTCTCGCTCTCTCCCACTCACACTTTCTCTCTCTCTCTCGCTCTCTCCCACTCTCACTCTCTCTCTCACTCTCGCTCTCTCCCACTCTCACTCTCTCTCTCTCGCGCTCTCTCCCACTCTCACTCTCTCCCACTCTCACTCTCTCCCACTCTCACACTCTCTCTCGCACACTCTCTCTCACACACTCTCACGCTATCTCTCTCTCTCTCACTCTCACACTCTCACACTCTCTCTCTCACACAGTCTCTCTCACACACTCTCACGCTATCTCTCTCTCTCTCACTCTCCCACTCTCCCACACTCTCTCTCCGACAGTCTCTCTCACACACTCTCACGCTATCTCTCGCTCTCTCTCTCCCACTCTCTCACACTCTCTCTCTCACACACTCTCACTCTCTCTCTCTCTCTCTCTCACTCTCTCCCACTCTCACACTCTCTCTCGCACACTCTCTCTCACACACTCTCACGCTATCTCTCTCTCTCTCACTCTCACACTCTCACACTCTCTCTCTCACAGTCTCTCTCACACACTCTCACGCTATCTCTCTCTCTCTCACTCTCCCACTCTCCCACACTCTCTCTCCGACAGTCTCTCTCACACACTCTCACGCTATCTCTCGCTCTCTCTCTCCCACTCTCTCACACTCTCTCTCTCACACACTCTCACTCTCTCTCTCTCTCTCTCTCCCACTCTCACTCTCTCTCACACTCTGACTCACACACTCTCACGCTATCTCTCTCTCTCACTCTCCCACTCTCTCACACTCTCTCTCACACAGTCTCTCTCACACTCTCACTCTCTCTCCCTCTCGCTCTCTCCCACTCTCACTCTCTCTCTCTCACTCTCGCTCTCTCGCACTCTCACTCTCTCTCTCCCACTCTCACACTCTCTCTCACACACTCTCTCTCACACTCTCTCTCATTCTCTCACACAATCTCTCTCACTCTCTCTGCCAGATTCTCTCTCTCACACTCTCTCTCACACACTCTCTCTCACACACTCTCACGCTATCTCTCTCTCTCTCACTCTCCCACTCTCTCACACTCTCTCTCTCTCTCTCTCTCGCTCTCTCCCACTCTCACTCTCTCTCTCTCTCTCTCACTCTCCCACTCTCACACTCTCTCTCTCACACAGTCTCTCTCACACACTCTCACGCTATCTCTCTCTCTCTCACTCTCCCACTCTCCCACACTCTCTCTCCGACAGTCTCTCTCACACACTCTCACGCTATCTCTCGCTCTCTCTCTCCCACTCTCTCACACTCTCTCTCTCACACTCTCCCTCTCATTCTCTCACACCATCTCTCTCACTCTCTCTGCCAGACTCTCTCTCTCGCACACTCTCGCTCACACACTCTCACGCTATCTCTCTCTCTCTCACTCTCCGACTTTCTCCCACTCTCTATCTCACTGCTAATGATTTGTTGTGAGAAGAACGTGTGCCGATCTCTCTCCGAGCTCCGACCTGTGCCGGGTGTCCGAAGCGTTCTGACAGGCACTGGAAGGTGTCAATGAGGGCGGAGATCTGTCCCACTTTCCACTCCCCGCCAGCTTTATAAATCCTCTCTCCGCCCCGTGTAATGAATCAGGGCTGCCCGGTTCGACGGTGAAAGGTTCAACAGGTCTCGTCTCACCACCCACTTGTCTCAAAAGGAACAGATTGTTCTCGTTGTTTTCCTACCGCACGGACGATAACATCAGCAACATGTCAATCTTCCCCAATAAACACTCTCTCTCTCTCTCTCCCTCGCTCTCTCCCACTCTCGCTCTCTCTCTCTCTCTCACTCTCTCCCACTCTAACTCTCTCTCTCACTCTCGCTCTCTCCCACTCTCGCTCGCTCTCTCCCACTCTCACTCTCGCTCTCTCTCTCGCTCTCTCCCACTCTAACTCTCTCTCTCACTCTCGCTCTCTCCCACTCTCGCTCTCTCTCGCTCGCTCTCTCCCACTCTCACTCTCTCTCTCTCTCGCTCTCTCCCACTCTCGCTCTCTTTCTCTCGCTCTCTCCCACTCTCACTCTCTCTCTCACTCTCGCTCTCTCCCACTCTCACTCTCTCTCTCGCTCTCTCCCACTCTCACTCTCTCTCTCTCGCTCTCTTCCACTCTCACTCTCTCTCTCTCACTCTCGCTCTCTCCCACTCTCACTCTCTCCCACTCTCACACTCTCTCTCGCACACTCTCTCTCACACACTCTCACACTATCTCTCTCTCTCTCACTCTCCCACTCTCTCACAGTCTCTCTCTCTCACACAGTCTTTCTCACACACTCTCACTCTCTCTCTCTCCCTCGCTCTCTCCCACTCTCACTCTCTCTCTCACTCTCGCTCTCTCCCACTCTCACTCTCTCTCCCTCCCACTCTCACACTCTCTCTCACACACTCTCTCTCACACTCTCTCTCACACACTCTCACGCTATCTCTCTCTCTCACTCTCCCACTCTCTCAAACTCTCTCACACAGTCTCTCTCACACTCTCACTCTCTCTCTCTCTCACTCTCTCCCACTCTCACTCTCTCTTTCTCATTCTCGCTCTCTCACACTCTCCCTCTCTCTCCCTCTCGCTCTCTCCCACTCTCACTCTCTCTCTCTCACTCTCGCTCTCTCGCATTCTCACTCTCTCTCTCCCACTCTCACACTCTCTCTCACACACTCTCTCTCACACTCTCTCTCATTCTCTCACACAATCTCTCTCACTCTCTCTGCCAGACTCTCTCTCTCACACAGTCTCTCTCACACACTCTCACGCTATCTCTCTCTCTCTCATTCTCCCACTCTCTCCCATTCTCTCACACTCTCTCTCTCACACAGTCTCTCTCACACTCTCACTCTCTCTCACTCTCGCTCTCTCCCACTCTCACTCTCTCTCTCACTCTCGCTCTCTCCCACTCTCACTCTCTCTCCCTCCCACTCTCACACTCTCTCTCACACACTCTCTCTCACACTCTCTCTCACACACTCTCACGCTATCTCTCTCTCTCACTCTCCCACTCTCTCAAACTCTCTCACACAGTCTCTCTCACACTCTCACTCTCTCTCTCTCACTCTCTCCCACTCTCACTCTCTCTTTCTCATTCTCGCTCTCTCCCACTCTCACTCTCTCTCTCTCCCACTCTCACACTCTCTCTCACACTCTCTCTCACACACTCTCACGCTATCTCTCTCTCTCACTCTCCCACTCTCTCACACTCTCTCTCACACACTCTCTCTCACACTCTCTCTCTCATTCTCTCACACTATCTCTCTCACTCTCTCTGCCAGACTCTCTCTCTCACACAGTCTCTCTCACACACTCTCACGCTATCTCTCTTTCTCTCATTCTCCCACTCTCTCCCACTCTCTCACACTCTCTCTCTCACACAGTCTCTCTCACACTCTCACTCTCTCTCTCTCGCTCTCTCCCACTCTCACTCTCTCTCTCTCACTCTCGCTCTCTCCCACTCTCACTCTCTCTCTCCCACTCTCATACTCTATCTCACACACTCTCTCTCACACTCTCTCTCTCATTCTCTCACACTTTCTCTCTCACTCTCTCTGCCAGACTCTCTCTCTCACACAGTCTCTCTCACACACTCTCACGCTATCTCTCTCACTCTCTCACACTCTCTCTCTCACACAGTCTCTCTCCCACTCTCGCTCTCTCTCTCTCGCTCTCTCCCACTCTCACTCTCTCTCTCTCCCACTCTCACACTCTCTCTCACACACTCTCTCTCACACTCTCTCACACACTCTCACGCTATCTCTCTCTCTCACTCTCCCACTCTCTCACACTCTCTCTCTCACACAGTCTCTCTCACACTCTCACTCTCTCTCTCTCGCTCTCTCCCACTCTCACTCTCTCTCTCTCACTCTCGCTCTCTCCCACTCTCACTCTCTCTCTCCCACTCTCACACTCTCTCTCACACACTCTCACTCACACTCTCTCTCTCGCTCTCTCCCACTCTCACTCTCTCTCTCTCACTCTCGCTCTCTCCCACTCTTACTCTCTCTATCCCACTCTCACACTCTCTCTCACACACTCTCTCTCACACTCTC
>NC_092732.1:33208328-33233328 GCF_047496885.1 Scyliorhinus torazame | reverse complement strand
ATATAAAGTAGGTTTCCTGGGGAGTAGATAATTAGAGATGTTGTGTTTAGCTTTAGTGAGATGATGTAGTTAATGGAAGAGCCAGGGGCTGGAGTATTGAGTTTTGATTTTCAGTTTTGATCTGACTGTGAACGGACCGACTG
The DNA here is from genome assembly GCF_047496885.1 of Scyliorhinus torazame. Taxonomy (NCBI): domain Eukaryota; kingdom Metazoa; phylum Chordata; class Chondrichthyes; order Carcharhiniformes; family Scyliorhinidae; genus Scyliorhinus; species Scyliorhinus torazame. The sequence continues at coordinate 33,233,185 of NC_092732.1, read as the reverse complement.
TTTCTCTCAAAGCAGTTTAGTTCAAATGTTTTTCCCATGAGCAGAAAAGGCTGGCAGGTTAAACATTAGTTTGGCACAGGCAAGAATCTGCAAGCTGGCTCCTGAAGTATCACTCTCTCTCTCTCTCTCAAAATGGTTTATCTAAGACATCTCTTCACAACAAGTATTCCTGGCTTGGCTAACTGCATTTAAAAGTGGATTCTGACCTGAGATGGGTTTTGCTTGGGTGGAGATAATAGATAGCGGTTAGGAATTAGAGTTGCATTGTTTTGTTAAGCATTGTTTAAGGGGTTATTGTAAGCCTTTTCTATGATGTTACAGTTTGTAACACCCCCCCCCCCCCCCCCACCAGCGTCCCTGCAGAGTTGCCACCGGCAGCAACCAGGGGTGGACGGCGCAGGCGGGAACCCTGTCGTGTCGTAGCGGCCGCTCGGCCCATCCGGCCCGGTGCGAATCGCGCGCCGCTGGTTACCGGGGGGATTCGCGCCGCCCCGGCGATTCTCCCACCTGGTGTGGGGGGGGGGGGGGTGGAGAATAGCGCCCAATGGTTTGTAATATACCACATTCCTATTTGTGCGTGGAATCATTCCTGAAACGAGGAATCCTTTCCTCACAGTCTCACAAATGAAGTAAGATATTTTGGCTTCTGTCCGGTATCCTAGCGACTGTTGGGGCCTGGTCTGGGATCGTAATACTAGCTTTCCCTCATACTCTAGTTGCCCTCCCCTTGTCAATCTTTTTGTTGTTCTTTCGACTCTTTCCAATCTGCCTCACGTCCTTCGGTGACCTGTCATTGGAGTTCAGTGACCCCGCTCGCAGCGTTTTGCGACGGCTCCCAGACACGAATTGCCACATGACGGACAGCCTGCGCCAGCCCCCCCCCTCCCACCCCCCCACCCGCCACCCCCGGGCTGGTATGTGAGGTGGTCTCCGTTTCCTCGCTTGGGTTTTGTCTTTTTGACCAATAACACTTGGGCCCTCTGATTCAGTGCCTGAGTGGGCCGTTTGACACACCTCGCTCAAGTCAGGGTCAGCCTGTTGCATTTCCCCGAAAGAAGGCGGGCTAAAGGCCCCCCTCATGTCGCATTGGTGAGAATCAGCGTCCAGAGACATGCACTGGTTCGCATAATGTGACCCTCCCACAGTGCGGCGCTCCCTCAGTACTGACCCTCCCACAGTGCGGCGCTCCCTCAGTAGTGACCCTCCCACAGTGCGGCGCTCCCTCAGTACTGACCCTCCCACAGTGCGGCACTCCCTCAGTACTGACCCTCCGCCAGTGCGGCGCTCCCTCAGTACTGAACCTCCGCCAGTGCGGCACTCCCTCAGTACTGACCCTCCGCCAGTGCGTCACTCCCTCAGTACTGACCCTCTGACAGTGCGGCGCTCCCTCAGTACTGACCCTCCGACAGTGCGGCACTCCCTCAGTACTGACCCTCCGACAGTGCAGCACTCCCTCAGTACTGACCCTCCCACAGTGCGGCGCTCCCTCAGTACTGACCCTCCGACAGTGCGGCGCTCCCTCAGTACTGACCCTCCCACAGTGCGGAGCTCCCTCAGTACAGACCCTCCCACAGTGCGGTGCTCCCTCAGTACTGACCGTCCGACAGTGCGGCACTCCCTCAGTACTGACCCTCCCACAGTGCGGCGCTCCCTCAATACTGACCCTCCCACATTGCGGCGCTCCCTCAGCACTGACCCTCCCACAGTGCGGAGCTCCCTCAGCACTGACTCTCCCACAGTGCGGCACTCCCTCAGTACTGAACCTCTGACAGTGTGGCACACCCTCAGTACTGACCCTCCCACAGTGCAACGCTCCCTCAGTACTGACCCTCCTACAGTGCAACGCTCACTCAGTACTGACCCTCCCACAGTGCGGCGCTCCCTCAGTACTGACCCTCCCACAGTGCGGAGCTCCCTCAGTACAGACCCTCCCACAGTGCGGCGCTCCCTCAGTACTGACCCTGTGACAGTGTGGCACTCCCTCAGAATTGACCCTCCCACAGTGCGGCGCTCCCTCAGTACTGAACCTCCCACAGTGCGGAGCTCCCTCAGTACTGACCCTCTGACAGTGCGGCGCTCCCTCGTACTGACCCTCCGACAGTGCGGCGCTCCCTCAGTACTGACCCTCCGACAGTTCGGCGCTCCCTCAGTACTGACCCTCCGACAGTGCGCCGCTCCCTCAGTACTGACCCTCCGACGGTGCGGCACTCCCTCAGTACTGACCCTCCGACAGTGCGGCACTCCCTCAGTACTGACCCTCCCACAGTGCGGCACTCTCTCAGTACTGACCCTCCGACGGTGCGGCACTCCCTCTGTACTGACCCTCCCACAGTGCAGCGCTCCCTCAGTACTGACCCTCCGACAGTGCGGCGCTCCCTCAGTACTGAACCTCCCACAGTGCGGCACTCTCTCAGTACTGACCCTCCGACGGTGCGGCACTCCCTCTGTACTGAACCTCCGACAGTGCAGCGCTCCCTCAGTACTGACCCTCCCACAGTGCGGCACTCCCTCAGTACTGACCCTCCCACAGTGTGATGCTCCCTCAGCACTGACCCTCCGACAGTGCGGCGCTCCCTCAGTACTGACCCTCCCACAGTGCGCCGCTCCCTCAGTACTGACCCTACGACAGTGCGGCGCTCCCTCAGCACTGACCCTCCGACGGTGCGGTGCTCCCTCAGCACTGACCCTCCCACAGTGCGGCGCTCCCTCAGTACTGACCCATCAACAGTGCGTCGCTCCCTCAGTACTGACCCTCCCACAGTGTGGCGCTCCCTCAGTACTGACCCTCCCACAGTGCGCCGCTCCCTCAGCGCTGACCCTCCGACAGTGTGATGCTCCCTCAGCACTGACCCTCCGACAGTGCGGTGCTCCCTCAGTACTGACCCACCAACAGTGCGTCGCTCCCTCAGTACTGACCCTCCGACGGTGCGGCGCTCCCTAAGTACTGACCCTCTGACAGTGCGGCACTCCCTCAGTACTGACCGTCCGACGGTGCAGCACTCCCTCAGTACTGACCCTCCGACAGTGCAGCGCTCCCTTAGTACTGACCCTTCGACAGTGCGGTGCTCCCTCAGTACTGACCCTCCCACAGTGCGGTGCTCCCTCAGTACTGACCCTCCCACAGTGCGGCGCTCCCTCAGTACTGACGCTCCGACGGTGCGGCGCTCCCTCAGTACTGACCCTCTGACAGTGCGGCGCTCCCTCAGTACTGACCCTCTGACAGTGCGGCGCTCCCTCAGTACTGACCCTCCGACGGTGCGGCGCTCCCTCAGTACTGACCCTCTGACAGTGCGGCGCTCCCTCAGTACTGACCCTCTGACAGTGCGGCACTCCCTCAATACTGACCCTCCCACAGTGCGGCACTCCCTCAGTACTGACCCTCTGACAGTGCGGCGCTCCCTCAGTACTGACCCTCTGACAGTGCGGCGCTCCCTCAGTACTGACCCTCTGACAGTGCGGCACTCCCTCAATACTGACCCTCCCACAGTGCGGCACTCCCTCAGTACTGACCCTCTGACAGTGCGGCACTCCCTCAGTACTGACCCTCTGACAGTGCGGCGTTCCCTCAGTACTGACCCTCTGACAGTGCGGCGCTCCCTCACTACTGACTCTCCGACAGTGCGGCACTCCCTCAGTACTGACCCTCTGACAGTGCGGCGCTCCCTCAGTACTGACTCTCTGACAGTGCGGCACTCCCTCAGTACTGACCCTCTGACAGTGCGGCACTCCCTCAGTACTGACCCTCTGACAGTGCGGCACTCCCTCAGTACTGACCCTCTGACAGTGCGGCGCTCCCTCACTACTGACTCTCCGACAGTGCTGCACTCCCTCAGTACTGACCCTCTGACAGTGCGGCGCTCTCTCAGTACTGTCTCTCTGGCAGTGCGGCGCTCCCTCAGTACTGACCCTCCCACAGTGCGGCACTCCCTCAGTACTGACCCTCCCACATTGCGGCGCTCCCTCAGTACTGACCCTCCCACAGTGCGGCACTCCCTCAATACTGACCCTCCCACATTGCGGCGCTCCCTCAGCACTGACCCTCCCACAGTGCGGAGCTCCCTCAGCACTGACTCTCCCACAGTGCGGCACTCCCTCAGTACTGAACCTCTGACAGTGTGGCACACCCTCAGTACTGACCCTCCCACAGTGCAACGCTCCCTCAGTACTGACCCTCCGACAGTGCAGCGCTCCCTTAGTACTGACCCTTCGACAGTGCGGTGCTCCCTCAGTACTGACCCTCCCACAGTGCGGTGCTCCCTCAGTACTGACCCTCCCACAGTGCGGCGCTCCCTCAGTACTGACCCTCCGACGGTGCGGCGCTCCCTCAGTACTGACCCTCTGACAGTGCGGCGCTCCCTCAGTACTGACCCTCTGACAGTGCGGCGCTCCCTCAGTACTGACCCTCCGACGGTGCGGCGCTCCCTCAGTACTGACCCTCTGACAGTGCGGCGCTCCCTCAGTACTGACCCTCTGACAGTGCGGCACTCCCTCAATACTGACCCTCCCACAGTGCGGCACTCCCTCAGTACTGACCCTCTGACAGTGCGGCGCTCCCTCAGTACTGACCCTCTGACAGTGCGGCGCTCCCTCAGTACTGACCCTCTGACAGTGCGGCACTCCCTCAATACTGACCCTCCCACAGTGCGGCACTCCCTCAGTACTGACCCTCTGACAGTGCGGCACTCCCTCAGTACTGACCCTCTGACAGTGCGGCGTTCCCTCAGTACTGACCCTCTGACAGTGCGGCGCTCCCTCACTACTGACTCTCCGACAGTGCGGCACTCCCTCAGTACTGACCCTCTGACAGTGCGGCGCTCCCTCAGTACTGACTCTCTGACAGTGCGGCACTCCCTCAGTACTGACCCTCTGACAGTGCGGCACTCCCTCAGTACTGACCCTCTGACAGTGCGGCACTCCCTCAGTACTGACCCTCTGACAGTGCGGCGCTCCCTCACTACTGACTCTCCGACAGTGCTGCACTCCCTCAGTACTGACCCTCTGACAGTGCGGCGCTCTCTCAGTACTGTCTCTCTGGCAGTGCGGCGCTCCCTCAGTACTGACCCTCCCACAGTGCGGCACTCCCTCAGTACTGACCCTCCCACATTGCGGCGCTCCCTCAGTACTGACCCTCCCACAGTGCGGCACTCCCTCAATACTGACCCTCCCACATTGCGGCGCTCCCTCAGCACTGACCCTCCCACAGTGCGGAGCTCCCTCAGCACTGACTCTCCCACAGTGCGGCACTCCCTCAGTACTGAACCTCTGACAGTGTGGCACACCCTCAGTACTGACCCTCCCACAGTGCAACGCTCCCTCAGTACTGACCCTCCTACAGTGCAACGCTCACTCAGTACTGACCCTCCCACAGTGCGGCGCTCCCTCAGTACTGACCCTCCCACAGTGCGGAGCTCCCTCAGTACAGACCCTCCCACAGTGCGGCGCTCCCTCAGTACTGACCCTGTGACAGTGTGGCACTCCCTCAGAATTGACCCTCCCACAGTGCGGCACTCCCTCAGTACTGAACCTCCCACAGTGCGGAGCTCCCTCAGTACTGACCCTCTGACAGTGCGGCGCTCCCTCGTACTGACCCTCCGACAGTGCGGCGCTCCCTCAGTACTGACCCTCCGACAGTGCGGCGCTCCCTCAGTACTGACCCTCCGACAGTGCGCCGCTCCCTCAGTACTGACCCTCCGACGGTGCGGCACTCCCTCAGTACTGACCCTCCGACAGTGCGGCACTCCCTCAGTACTGACCCTCCCACAGTGCGGCACTCTCTCAGTACTGACCCTCCGACGGTGCGGCACTCCCTCTGTACTGACCCTCCCACAGTGCAGCGCTCCCTCAGTACTGACCCTCCGACAGTGCGGCGCTCCCTCAGTACTGAACCTCCCACAGTGCGGCACTCTCTCAGTACTGACCCTCCGACGGTGCGGCACTCCCTCTGTACTGAACCTCCGACAGTGCAGCGCTCCCTCAGTACTGACCCTCCCACAGTGCGGCACTCCCTCAGTACTGACCCTCCCACAGTGTGATGCTCCCTCAGCACTGACCCTCCGACAGTGCGGCGCACCCTCAGTACTGACCCTCCCACAGTGCGCCGCTCCCTCAGTACTGACCCTACGACAGTGCGGCGCTCCCTCAGCACTGACCCTCCGACGGTGCGGTGCTCCCTCAGCACTGACCCTCCCACAGTGCGGCGCTCCCTCAGTACTGACCCATCAACAGTGCGTCGCTCCCTCAGTACTGACCCTCCCACAGTGTGGCGCTCCCTCAGTACTGACCCTCCCACAGTGCGCCGCTCCCTCAGCGCTGACCCTCCGACAGTGTGATGCTCCCTCAGCACTGACCCTCCGACAGTGCGGTGCTCCCTCAGTACTGACCCACCAACAGTGCGTCGCTCCCTCAGTACTGACCCTCCGACGGTGCGGCGCTCCCTAAGTACTGACCCTCTGACAGTGCGGCACTCCCTCAGTACTGACCGTCCGACGGTGCAGCACTCCCTCAGTACTGACCCTCCGACAGTGCAGCGCTCCCTTCGTACTGACCCTTCGACAGTGCGGTGCTCCCTCAGTACTGACCCTCCCACAGTGCGGTGCTCCCTCAGTACTGACCCTCCCACAGTGCGGCGCTCCCTCAGTACTGACCCTCCGACGGTGCGGCGCTCCCTCAGTACTGACCCTCTGACAGTGCGGCGCTCCCTCAGTACTGACCCTCTGACAGTGCGGCGCTCCCTCAGTACTGACCCTCCGACGGTGCGGCGCTCCCTCAGTACTGACCCTCTGACAGTGCGGCGCTCCCTCAGTACTGACCCTCTGACAGTGCGGCACTCCCTCAATACTGACCCTCCCAAAGTGCGGCACTCCCTCAGTACTGACCCTCTGACAGTGCGGCGCTCCCTCAGTACTGACCCTCTGACAGTGCGGCGCTCCCTCAGTACTGACCCTCTGACAGTGCGGCACTCCCTCAATACTGACCCTCCCACAGTGCGGCACTCCCTCAGTACTGACCCTCTGACAGTGCGGCACTCCCTCAGTACTGACCCTCTGACAGTGCGGCGTTCCCTCAGTACTGACCCTCTGACAGTGCGGCGCTCCCTCACTACTGACTCTCCGACAGTGCGGCACTCCCTCAGTACTGACCCTCTGACAGTGCGGCGCTCCCTCAGTACTGACTCTCTGACAGTGCGGCACTCCCTCAGTACTGACCCTCTGACAGTGCGGCACTCCCTCAGTACTGACCCTCTGACAGTGCGGCACTCCCTCAGTACTGACCCTCTGACAGTGCGGCGCTCCCTCACTACTGACTCTCCGACAGTGCGGCACTCCCTCAGTACTGACCCTCTGACAGTGCGGCGCTCCCTCAGTACTGTCTCTCTGGCAGTGCGGCGCTCCCTCAGTACTGACCCTCCCACAGTGCGGCACTCCCTCAGTACTGACCCTCCCACATTGCGGCGCTCCCTCAGTACTGACCCTCTGACAGTGCGGCACTCCCTCAATACTGACCCTCCCACAGTGCCGCACTCCCTCAGTACTGACCCTCTGACAGTGCGGCGCTCCCTCAGTACTGACCCTCTGACAGTGCGGCGCTCCCTCAGTACTGACCCTCTGACAGTGCGGCACTCCCTCAATACTGACCCTCCCACAGTGCGGCACTCCCTCAGTACTGACCCTCTGACAGTGCGGCACTCCCTCAGTACTGACCCTCTGACAGTGCGGCGCTCCCTCAGTACTGACCCTCCCACAGTGCGGCGCTCCCTCAGTACTGACCCTCCCACAGTGTGATGCTCCCTCAGCACTGACCCTCTGACAGTGCGGCACTCCCTCAGTACTGACCCTCTGACAGTGCGGCACTCCCTCAGTACTGACCCTCTGACAGTGCGGCGCTCCCTCAGTACTGACCCTCTGACAGTGCGGCGCTCCCTCAGTACTGACACTCCCACAGTGCGGCGCTCCCTCAGTACTGACCCTACGACAGTGCGGCGCTCCCTCAGCACTGACCCTCCGACGGTGCGGTGCTCCCTCAGCACTGACCCTCCCACAGTGCGGCGCTCCCTCAGTACTGACCCATCAACAGTGCGTCGCTCCCTCAGTACTGACCCTCCCACAGTGCGGCGCTCCCTCAGTACTGACCCTCCCACAGTGCGCCGCTCCCTCAACGCTGACCCTCCGACAGTGTGATGCTCCCTCAGCACTGACCCTCCGACAGTGCGGTGCTCCCTCAGTACTGACCCACCAACAGTGCGTCGCTCCCTCAGTACTGACCCTCCGACGGTGCGGCGCTCCCTAAGTACTGACCCTCTGACAGTGCGGCACTCCCTCAGTACTGACCGTCCGACGGTGCAGCACTCCCTCAGTACTGACCCTCCGACAGTGCAGCGCTCCCTTAGTACTGACCCTTCGACAGTGCGGTGCTCCCTCAGTACTGACCCTCCCACAGTGCGGTGCCCCCTCAGTACTGACCCTCCCACAGTGCGGCGCTCCCTCAGTACTGACACTCCCACAGTGCGGCACTCCCTCAGTACTGACCCTCCCACAGTGCAGCACTCCCTCAGTACTGACCCTCCGACGGTGCAGCACTCCCTCAGTACTGACACTCCCACAGTGCGGCACTCCCTCAGTACTGACCCTCCCACAGTGCAGCACTCCCTCAGTACTGACCCTCCGACGGTGCAGCACTCCCTCAGTACTGACACTCCCACAGTGCGGCACTCCCTCAGTACTGACCCTCCCACAGTGCGGCACTCCCTCAGTACTGACCCTCCCACAGTGCAGCACTCCCTCAGTACTGACCCTCCGACAGTGCGGCGCTCCCTCAGTACTGACCCTCCGACAGTGCGGCGCTCCCTCAGTACTGACCCTCCGAATTCCCTCACCTGCTGCCTCGCAAAAGCCCTCAATTGCATGTACCTGAATGCATTCCCTTGGGGCAACCCATATTTCTCGGTCAGCGCTCCCAGACTCGCAAACTTCCCATCCACAAATAGATCTTTCAATTGCGTTATACCTGCTCTTTGCCACATTCCATATCCCCCATCCATTCCCCCCGGGGCAAACCTATGGTTGTTTCTTATCGGGGACCCCCCCAGTGCTCCGGTCTTTCCCCTATGTCGTCTCCACTGTCCCCAAATCTTCAGTGTAGCTACCACCACCGGACTCGTGGTATAGTTCCTTGGTGAGAACGGCAATGGGGCTGTCACCATAGCCTGCAGGCTGGTCCCCCTACAGGACGCCCTCTCTAATCTCTTCCACGCCGCTCCCTCCTCCTCTCCCATCCACTTACTCACTCACCCCCTATCCCTACTACGCTGTAAGAATCCCTTCCTCACTCTCGGAGTCTTCCCGGCCCAAACAAAACCCATAATACTCTTTTCTATCCTTTTGAAAAAAGCCTTCGTGATCACCACCGGGAGACACTGAAACACAAAAAGGAATCTCGGGAGGACCACCATCTTAACTGCCTGCACCCTCCCTGCCATTGACAATGCTACCATGTCCCATCTCTTGAAATCTTCCTCCATCTGTTCCACCAACCGCGTCAAATTTAGCCTGTGCAATGTGCCCCAATTCTTAGCTATCTGGATCCCCAGGTAACGAAAGTCTCTTGTTACCTTCCTCAATGGTAGGTCTTCTATTTCTCTACTCTGCTCCCCTGGATGCACCACAAACAGCTCACTCTTTCCCATATTCAATTTATACCCTGAAAAATCCCCAAACTCCCCAAGTATCCGCATTATTTCTGGCATCCCCTCCGCTGGATCCGCCACATATAGTAGCAGATCATCCGCATATAAAGATACCCGGTGTTCTTCTCCTCCCCTAAGTATTCCCCTCCATCCCTTGGAACCTCTCAGCGCTATCGCCAGGGGCTCAATCGCCAGTGCAAACAGTAATGGGGACAGAGGACATCCCTGCCTTGTCCCTCTATGGAGCCGAAAATATGCCGATCCCCGTCCATTCGTGACCACACTCGCCACTGGGGCCCTATACAACAGCTGCACCCATCTAACATACCCCTCTCCGAACCCAAATCTCCTCAACACCTCCCACAGATAATCCCACTCCACTCTATCAAATGCTTTCTCGGCATCCATCGCCACTACTATCTCCGTTTCACCCTCTGGTGGGGCCATCATCATTACCCCTAACAACCTCCGTATGTTCGTGTTCAGCTGTCTCCCCTTCACAAACCCAGTTTGGTCCTCATGAACCACCCCCGGGACACATTGCTCTATTCTCATTGCCATTACCTTGGCCAAGACCTTGGCATCTACATTGAGGAGGGAGATTGGTCTGTAGGACCCGCATTGTAGCGGATCCTTTTCCTTCTTTAAAAGAAGCGATATCGTTGCTTCTGACATAGTCGGGGGCAGTTGTCCCCTTTCCTTTGCCTCGTTGAAGGTCCTCGTCAGTAGCGGAGCGAGCAAGTCCAAATATTTTCTGTAAAATTCAACTGGGAATCCGTCCGGTCCCGGGGCCTTTCCCGTCTGCATGTTCCTAATTCCTTTCACCACTTCTTCTACCGTGATCTGTGCTCCCAATCCCATCCTTTCCTGCTCTTCCACCTTGGGAATTTCCAGCCGATCCAAAAACTCCATCATTCTCTCCCTCCCATCCGGGGGTTGAGCTTCATACAATTTTTTATAAAATGTCTTGAACACTTCATTCACTCTCTCCGCTCCCCGCTCCGTCTCTCCATCTTCGTCTCTCACCCCCCCTATTTCCCTCGCTGCTCCCCTTTTCCTCAATTGGTGTGCCAGCAATCTGCTCGCCTTCTCTCCATATTCATACTGTACACCCTGCGCCTTCCTCCATTGTGCCTCTGCAGTGCCTGTGGTCAGCAAGTCAAATTCCACATGCAGCCTTTGCCTTTCCCTATACAGTCCCTCCTCCGGTGCTTCCGCATACTGTCTGTCCACCCTCAAAAGTTCTTGCAACAACCGCTCCCGTTCCTTACTCTCCTGCTTCCCTTTATGTGTCCTTATTGATATCAGCTCCCCTCTAACCACCGCCTTCAACGCCTCCCAGACCACTCCCACCTGGACCTCCCCATTATCATTGAGTTCCAAGTACTTTTCAATGCATCCCCTCACCCTTAAGCACACCCCCTCATCCGCCATTAGTCCCATATCCATTCTCCAGGGTGGACGCCCTCTTGTTTCCTCCCCTATCTCCAAGTCTACCCAGTGTGGGGCATGATCCGAAATGGCTATAGCCGTATATTCCGTTCCCCTCACCCTCGGGATCAATGCCCTACCCAACACAAAAAAGTCTATGCGTGAATAGACTTTATGGACATAGGAGAAAAACGAGAACTCCTTACTCCTAGGTCTACTGAATCTCCACGGGTCCACCCCTCCCATCTGCTCCATAAAATCCTTAAGCACCTTGGCTGCTGCCGGCCTCCTACCAGTCCTGGACTTCGACCTATCCAGCCTTGGTTCCAACACCGTGTTAAAGTCTCCCCCCATTATCAGCTTTCCGGTCTCTAGGTCTGGGATGCGTCCTAGCATTCGCCTCATAAAATTGGCATCGTCCCAATTCGGGGCATACACGTTTACCAACACCACCATCTCTCCCTGTAATTTGCCACTCACCATCACGTATCTGCCCCCGTTATCCGCCACTATAGTCTTTGCCTCGAACATTACCCGCTTCCCCACTAATATAGCCACCCCCCTGTTTTTCGCATCCAGCCCCGAATGGAACACCTGCCCTACCCATCCTTTGCGCAACCTAACCTGATCTATCAGTCTCAGGTGTGTTTCCTGTAACATGACCACATCTGCTTTAAGTTTCTTAAGGTGTGCGAGTACTCGTGCCCTCTTTATCGGCCCGTTAAGCCCCCTCACGTTCCACGTGATCAGCCGAGTTGGGGGGCTTCCCACCCCCCCCCCCCTTGCCGGTTAGCCATCATCTTTTTCCAGCTTCTCACCCAGTTCCCACGCGGCTGTATTTCTCCCAGACGGTGCCCCCCCGCCCATCCTTTCCCGCACCCACTCCCCCCTTTCCCCAGCAGCAGCAACCCAGTAATTCCCCCCTCCCCCCCCCCCGCTAGACCCCCCGCTAGCGTAATTACTCCCCCCATGTTGCTCCCAGAAGTCAGCAAACTCTGGCTGACCTCGGCTTCCCCCCGTGATCACGGCTCGCCCCGTGCGGCGCCCCCTCCTTCCTGCTTCTCTATTCCCGCCATAATTATCATAGCGCGGGAACCAAGCCCGCGCCTCTCCCTCGGCCCCGCCTCCCATGGCCAACGCCCCATCTCCTCTCCCTCCCCACCTCCCCCCATCACCACCTGTGGGAGAAAGAAAAGTTACCATATCGCAGGATTAATCATACAATCCCTCTTCGCCCCCCCCCCCCACTCGTCCCACCACTTTGTCCAAACGTTCATTTTCGTAGTCCAATCATTCCAATTTTTCTTCTACAATAAAAGTCCACGCTTCATCCGCCGTCTCAAAGTAGTGGTGCCTCCCTTGATATGTGACCCACAGTCTTGCCGGTTGCAGCATTCCAAACTTTATCTTTTTTTTGTGAAGTACCGCTTTGGCCCGATTAAAGCTCGCCCTCCTTCTCGCCACCTCCGCACTCCAATCTTGATAGACGCGGATCACCGCGTTCTCCCATTTACTACACCGAGTTTTCTTCGCCCATCTAAGGACCATTTCTCTATCCTTAAAACGGAGAAATCTCACCACTATGGCTCTGGGAGCTTCTCCTGCTCTCGGTCCTCGCACCATAACTCGGTATGCTCCCTCCACCTCCAACGGACCCGTCGGGGCCTCCGCTCCCATTAACGAGTGCAGCATCGTGCTCACATATGCCCCGACGTCCGCCCCCTCCACACCTTCAGGAAGGCCAAGAATCCTCAAGTTGTTCCTCCTTGCGTTATTTTCCAGTGCCTCCAACCTCTCCACAGATCGTTTCTGGTGTGCCTCCTGTATCTCCGACTTCACCACCAGGCCCTGTATGTCGTTTTCATTCTCAGCTGCTTTCGCCTTCACGACCCGAAGCTCCTGCTCCTGGGTCTTTTGTTCCTCTTTCAGCCCTTCAATCGCCTGTAATATCGGGGCCAACAACTCTTTCTTCATTTCCTTTTTTATCTCCTCCACGCAGCGTTTCAAAAACTCTTGTTGTTCAGGGCCCCATATGAAACTGCCACCTTCCGACGCCATCTTGGTTTCTGCTTGCCTTCCTTGCCGTTGTTCCAAAGGATCCGCTGCAATCCGGCCACTTTCCTCTCCTTTTTCCATCCGTGTCCAGGGGGAACACCCTTCTGGTTTACCGCACGGTGTTTTCAGCCGTTAAAATTGCCGTTGGGGCTCCTATCAAGAGCCCAAAAGTCCGTTTCACAGGGAGCTGCCGAAACGTGCGACTCAGCTGGTCATCGCCGCACCCGGAAGTCTCCCGCTCCCTCAGTACTGACCCTCCCACAGTGCGGCACTCCCTCAGTACTGACCCTCTGACAGTGCGGCACTCCCTCAGTACTGACCCTCCCACAGTGCAGCGCTCCCTCAGTACTGACCCTCTGACAGTGCGGCGCTCCCTCAGTACTGACCCTCTGACAGTGCGGCGCTCCCTCAGTACTGACCCTCCAACGGTGCGGCGCTCCCTCAGTACTGACCCTCTGACAGTGCGGCACTCCCTCAATACTGACCCTCCCACAGTGCGGCACTCCCTCAGTACTGACCCTCCCTCATGCGGCACTCCCTCAGTACTGACCCTCCCACAGTGCGGCACTCCCTCAATACTGACCCTCCCACAGTGCGGCACTCCCTCAGTACTGACCCTCTGACAGTGCGGCGCTCCCTCAGTACTGACCCTCTGACAGTGCGGCGCTCCCTCAGTACTGACCCTCTGACAGTGCGGCACTCCCTCAATACTGACCCTCACACAGTGCGGCACTCCCTCAGTACTGACCCTCTGACAGTGCGGCACTCCCTCAGTACTGACCCTCTGACAGTGCGGCACTCCCTCAGTACTGACCCTCTGACAGTGCGGCGCTCCCTCACTACTGACTCTCCGACAGTGCGGCACTCCCTCAGTACTGACCCTCTGACAGTGCGGCGCTCCCTCAGTACTGACCCTCTGACAGTGCGGCGCTCCCTCAGTACTGACCCTCTGACAGTGCGGCGCTCCCTCAGTACTGACCCTCTGACAGTGCGGCACTCCCTCAATACTGACCCTCCCACAGTGCGGCACTCCCTCAGTACTTACCCTCTGACAGTGCGGCGCTCCCTCAGTACTGACCCTCCCACAGTGCGGCACTCCCTCAGTACTGACCCTCTGACAGTGCGGCGCTCCCTGAGCACTGACCCTCCCACAGTGCGGCACTCCCTCAGTACTGACCCTCCCACAGTGCAGCGCTCCCTCAGTACTGACCCTCCGACAGTGCGGCACTCCCTCAGTACTGACCCTCTGACAGTGCGGCGCTCCCTCAGTACTGACTCTCTGGCAGTGCGGCAACCCTTCGGTACTGTGGGGTGCAATGTTGAACCAAAGTGCCCCCCCCCCACCCTGGTCTCCCTTCTCAGGTGGGTGTGATAGTTCCCACTCCTGGTATAAGAAGGGGAGTTCGGAGTTTGGAGCCAGTTACCCCCCAGGTACCTCAACAGTGATCAATTTGGCTTCCGGGTGCGGCGATGACCAGCTGAGTCGCACGTTTCGGCAGCTCCCTGTGAAACGGACTTTTGGGCTCTTGATAGGAGCCCCAACGGCAATTTTGACGGCTAAAATCACCGTGCGGTAAACCAGAAGGGAATCCCCCCTGGACACGGATGGAAAAAGGAGAGGAAAGTGGCCGGATTGCAGTGGATCCTTTAGAACAGTGGCAAGGAAGGCAAGCAGAAACCAAGATGGCGTCGGAAGGTGGCAGTTTAACATGGGGCCCTGAACAACAAGAGTTCTTGAAATGCTGTGTGGAAGAGATCAAAAAGGAAATGAAGAAGGAGCTGTTGGCCCCGATACTACAGGCGATCGAAGGGCTAAAGGAGGAACAAAAGACCCAGGAGCAGGAGCTTCGGGTCGTGAAGGCAAAGGCAGCCGAGAATGAGGACGATATACAGGGCCTGGTGGTGAAGACGGAGACGCAGGAGGCACATCAGAAACGATGTGTGGAAAGGTTGGAGGCACTGGAAAACAACGCAAGGAGGAACAACCTGAGGATTCTTGGTCTTCCTGAAGGTGTGGAGGGAGCGGACGTCGGGGCATATGTGAGCACGATGCTGCACTCGTTAATGGGAGCGGAGGCCCCGGCGGGTCCGTTGGAGGTGGAGGGAGCATACCGAGTGATGGCGCGAGGACCGAGAGCAGGAGAACTTCCCAGAGCCATAGTGGTGAGATTCCTCCGTTTTAAGGATAGAGAAATGGTCCTTAGATGGGCGAAGAAAACTCGGAGCAGTAAATGGGAGAACGCGGTGATCCGCGTTTATCAAGACTGGAGTGCGGAGGTGGCGAGAAGGAGGGCGAGCTTTAATCGGGCCAAGGCGGTGCTTCATAAAAAGAAGATAAAATTTGGAATGCTGCAACCGGCAAGACTGTGGGTCACATATCGAGGGAGGCACCACTATTTTGAGACGGCGGATGAAGCGTGGACTTTTATTGTGGAAGAAAAACTGGAATGAGCGGGTTATTAAAAAGAACGTTCGAACAAAGTGGTGGGGCGAATGTGGGGGGCAAAGAGGGGTTTTATGTACTAATCCTGCGATGTGGTAACTTTTCTCTCTCCCACAGGTGGTGATGGGGGGAGGAGGGGAGGTGGAGGAGATGGGGCGTTGGCCATTGGGGGCGGGGCCAAGGGAGAAGCGCGGGCTTGGTTCCCGCGCTATGATAATCATGGCGGGAATAGAGAAGCAGGAAGGAGGGGGCGTCGCACGGTGCGAGCCGAGGTCACGGGGGGAAGCCGAGGTCAGCCAGTTTGCTGACTTCTGGGAGCAACATGGGGGGAGTAATTACGCTAGCGGGGGATCTAGCGGGGGGGGTGGGAGGGGGGAATTACTGGGTTGCTGCTGCTGGGGAGAGGGGGGAGCTGGTATGGGAGGGGATGGGCGGGGGGGGCACCGCCTGGGGGAGATACAGCTGCGTGGGAACCGGGTGAGGAGCTGGAAAAAGGTGATGGCTAATCGACAAGGGGGGGGGGTAGGAAGCCCCCCAGCTCGGCTGATCACGTGGAACGTGAGAGGGCTGAACGGGCCGATAAAGAGGGCACGGGTACTCGCACACCTTAAGAAACTTAAGGCAGATGTGGTTATGTTACAGGAAACGCACCTGAAACTGATAGACCAGGTTAGGCTACGCAAAGGATGGGTGGGGCAGGTGTTCCATTCGGGGCTAGATGCGAAAAACAGGGGGGTGGCTATATTAGTGGGGAAGCGGGTAATGTTCGAGGCAAAGACTATAGTGGCGGATAACGGGGGCAGATACGTGATGGTGAGTGGCAAACTACAGGGGGAGACGGTGGTTTTGGTAAACGTATATGCCCCGAACTGCGATGATGCCAATTTTATGAGGCGGATGTTAGGACGCATTCCGGACCTAGAGATGGGAAAGCTGATAATGGGGGGAGATTTTAATACGGTGTTGGAACCAGGGCTGGATAGGTCGAAGTCCAGGACTGGAAGGAGGCC
Source organism: Scyliorhinus torazame (assembly GCF_047496885.1). Classification (NCBI taxonomy): domain Eukaryota; kingdom Metazoa; phylum Chordata; class Chondrichthyes; order Carcharhiniformes; family Scyliorhinidae; genus Scyliorhinus; species Scyliorhinus torazame. The sequence continues at coordinate 33,216,564 of NC_092732.1, read as the reverse complement.
GGCAGCAGCCAAGGTGCTTAAAGATTTTATGGAGCAGATGGGAGGTGTAGACCCGTGGAGATTTAGCAGACCTAGGAGTAAGGAGTTCTCGTTTTTCTCCTATGTCCATAAAGTCTACTCGCGAATCGACTTTTTTGTGCTGGGTAGGGCATTGATCCCGAAGGTGAGGGGAACGGAGTATACGGCTATAGCCATTTCGGATCACGCTCCACACTGGGTGGACTTGGAGATAGGGGAGGAAACAGGAGGGCGCCCACCCTGGAGAATGGACATGGGACTAATGGCAGATGAGGGGGTGTGTCTAAGGGTGAGGGGGTGCATTGAAAAGTACTTGGAACTCAATGATAATGGGGAGGTCCAGGTGGGAGTGGTCTGGGAGGCGCTGAAGGCGGTGGTTAGAGGGGAGCTGATATCAATAAGGGCACATAAAGGAAAGCAGGAGAGTAGGGAACGGGAGCGGTTGCTGCAAGAACTTTTGAGGGTGGACAGACAATATGCGGAAGCACCGGAGGAGGGACTGTTCAGGGAAAGGCAAAGGCTACATGTAGAATTTGACTTGCTGACTACAGGCACTGCAGAGGCACAATGGAGGAAGGCACAGGGTGTACAGTACGAATATGGGGAGAAGGCGAGCAGGTTGCTGGCACACCAATTGAGGAAAAGGGGAGCAGCGAGGGAAATAGGGGGAGTGAGGGATGAGGAAGGAGAGATGGAGCGGGGAGCGGAGAGAGTGAATGGAGTGTTCAAGACATTTTATAAAAAATTATATGAAGCTCAACCCCCGGATGGGAGGGAGAGAATGATGGGCTTCTTGGATCGGCTGGAATTTCCCAAGGTGGAAGAGCAGGAAAGGGTGGGACTGGGAGCACAGATCGAGGTAGAAGAAGTGGTGAAAGGAATTAGGAGCATGCAGGCGGGAAAGGCCCCGGGACCGGATGGATTCCCAGTCGATTTCTATAGAAAATATGTGGACTTGCTCGCCCCGGTATTGACGAGGACCTTTAATGAGGCAAAGGAAAGGGGACAACTGCCCCCGACTATGTCTGAAGCAACGATATCGCTTCTCTTAAAGAAGGAAAAGGACCCGCTACAATGCGGGTCCTATAGACCTATTTCCCTCCTAAATGTAGATGCCAAGGTCCTGGCCAAGGTAATGGCAATGAGAATAGAGGAATGTGTCCCGGGGGTGGTCCACGAGGACCAAACTGGGTTTGTGAAGGGGAGACAGCTGAACACGAATATACGGAGGTTGTTAGGGGTAATGATGATGGCCCCACCAGAGGGTGAAACGGAGATAGTAGTGGCGATGGATGCCGAGAAAGTATTTGATAGAGTGGAGTGGGATTATTTGTGGGAGGTGTTGAGGAGATTTGGTTTTGGAGAGGGGTATGTTAGATGGGTGCAGCTGTTGTATAGGGCCCCAGTGGCGAGCGTGGTCACGAATGGACGGGGATCTGCATATTTTCGGCTCCATAGAGGGACAAGGCAGGGATGCCCTCTGTCCCCATTATTGTTTGCACTGGCGATTGAGCCCCTGGCGATAGCGTTGAGGGGTTCCAAGAAGTGGAGGGGAGTACTTAGGGGAGGAGAAGAGCACCGGGTATCTTTGTATGCGGACGATTTGCTACTATACGTGGCGGACCCGGCGGAGGGGATGCCAGAAATAATGCGGATACTTGGGGAGTTTGGGGATTTTTCAGGGTGTAAATAGAACATGGGGAAAAGTGAGTTGTTTGTGGTGCATCCAGGGGAGCAGAGTAGAGAAATAGAGGACCTACCGTTGAGGAAGGTAACAAGGGACTTTCGTTACCTGGGGATCCAGATAGCTAAGAATTGGGGCACATTGCATAGGTTAAATTTAACGCGGTTGGTGGAACAGATGGAGGAGGATTTCAAGAGATGGGATATGGTATCCCTGTCAATGGCAGGGAGGGTGCAGGCGGTTAAGATGGTGGTCCTCCCGAGATTCCTCTTTGTGTTTCAGTGCCTCCCGGTGGTGATTACGAAGGCTTTTTTTAAAAGGATTGAAAAGAGCATCATGGGTTTTGTGTGGGCCGGGAAACCCCGAGAGTGAGGATGGGATTCTTACAGCGCAGCAGGGATAGGGGGGGCTGGCACTACCGAGCCTAAGTGAGTATTAATGGGCCGCTAATATTTCAATGGTGAGTAAGTGGATGGGAGAGGAGGAGGGAGCGGCGTGGAAGAGATTAGAGAGGGCGTCCTGTAGGGGGACTAGCCTACAGGCTATGGTGACAGCCCCATTGCCGTTCTCACCGAGGAACTACACCACAAGCCCGGTGGTGGTGGCTACACTGAAGATTTGGGGACAGTGGAGACGGCATAGGGGAAAGACTGGAGCCTTGGGGGGGTCCCCGATAAGAAACAACCATAGGTTTGCCCCGGGGGGAATGGATGGGGGATATGGAATGTGGCAAAGAGCAGGTATAACGCAATTGAAAGATCTATTTGTGGATGGGAAGTTTGCGAGTCTGGGAGCGCTGACCGAGAAATATGGGTTGCCCCAAGGGAATGCATTCAGGTATATGCAATTGAGGGCTTTTGCGAGGCAACAGGTGAGGGAATTCCCGCAGCTCCCGACACAAGAGGTGCAGGACAGAGTGATCTCAAAGACATGGGTGGGGGATGGTAAGGTATCAGATATATATAGGGAAATGAGGGACGAAGGGGAGACTATGGTAGATGAACTAAAAGGGAAATGGGAAGAAGAGCTGGGGGAGGAGATCGAGGAGGGGCTGTGGGCAGATGCCCTAAGCAGGGTAAACTCGTCGTCCTCGTGTGCCAGGCTAAGCCTGATTCAGTTTAAGGTATTACGCAGGGCGCATATGACTGGAGCACGGCTCAGTAAATTTTTTGGGGTGGAGGATAGGTGTGCGAGGTGCTCGAGAAGCCCAGCGAATCATACCCATATGTTTTGGTCATGCCCAGCACTACAGGGGTTTTGGATGGGGGTGACAAAGGTGCTTTCAAAAGTAGTAGGAGTCCGGGTCGAACCAAGCTGGGGGTTGGCTATATTTGGGGTTGCACAAGAGCCGGGAGTGCAGGAGGCGAGAGAGGCCGATGTTTTGGCCTTTGCGTCCCTAGTAGCCCGGCGCAGGATATTGCTAATGTGGAAAGAAGCCAAGCCCCCGGGGGTGGAGACCTGGATAAATGACATGGCGGGGTTCATAAAGCTAGAGCGGATTAAGTTCGTCCTAAGGGGGTCGGCTCAAGGGTTCACCAGGCGGTGGCAACCGTTCGTCGAATACCTCGCAGAAAGATAGACGGAATGGGAAAAAGAAGGCAGCAGCAGCCCAGGATCGGGGGGGGGGGGTGGGGGGGGGGGAGGAACCAGAAGGACTCTCAGGGTTGTTAATATATACTGTATAATATGTATAGGTCGTTGCTACAGATAATTATATATTGGACTGTTAAATTATATTTTTGGAGAGTGTTACTTGTGACAAGGCAGTTGCCAATTAGGGTTAGTTTTCATTGTTTATAAAATAGGCCATTGTTATTTGTGTTGTTATATTATTGTGTAAAGGATGCACAATGTACTGTGTTGGTTGACCAAAAATTTTCAATAAAATATTTAATAAAAAAAAAACAGTGATCAATTCGAAAAAAGAAATGATCTGTGTCAGTGATACTTTGCAGGCCGCGGGATCTTGCTGTGCACCAACTGGTTCGTATTTCCCACATTGCACCAGCCGGGTGCGCTCCAGAAGGACTCCACTGGCCGGGGAAGGTTCTATATGAATGCAATGTCTGTCCTTCCTGGAATAGTGTGCCCATTCTCGGGTCCCCCTCCTCGGGCTGTGGGGACGTAGGACGAGGTAGAGGGATAGAATCATAGAATTTACAGTGCAGAAGGAGGCCATTCGGCCCATCGGGTCTGCACCGGCCCTTGGAAAGAGCACACTACCCAAGGTCAACACCTCCACCCTATCCCCATAACCCCAGTAACCCCACCTAACCTTCTTTTGGACACTAAGGGCAATTTATTGTGGCCAATTCATTGTGGCCTCACGGCGCCGAGGTCCCGGGTTCGATCCCGGCTCTGGGTCACTGTCCGTGTGGAGTTTGCACATTCTCCCCGTGTCTGCGTGGGTTTCGCCCCCACAGCCCAAAGATGCGCCGGGGAGGTGGATTGGGGGAAAATGAATTGCGTCCTCTAAATTTATTATAAAAATAGAACATAGACGATACAGTGCCGAAGGAGGCCATTCGGCCCATCGAGTCTGCACCGACCCACTTAAGCCCTCACTTCCCCCCTATCCCCGTAACCCAATAACTCCTCCTAACCTTTTTGGACACTATGGGACAATTTAGCATGGCCAATCCACCTAACCCGCACATGTTTGGACTGTGGGAGGAAACCGGAGCACCCGGAGGAAACCCACGCAGACACGGGGAGGATGTGCAGACTCCGCACAGACAGTGACCCAGCGGGGAATCGAACCTGGGACCCTGGAGCTGTGAAGCCACAGTACTGACCACTTGTGCTACTTGGCTGCCCCCTCTCCCTCTCGCACTGCGCTCTCTCTTTCTCTCTCTCACACACTCACCCTCTCGTCCCGCTCCCTATCTCTCTCTCTCTCACACACTCACCCTCTCTTCCCGCTCTCTCTCTCTCACACTCACCCTCTCCCGCTCTCTCTCTCTCTCACACACCCTCTCGTCCCGCTATCTCTCTCTCTCACACACTCACCCTCTCGGCCCGCTCTCTCTCTCTCTCACACACACTCACCCTCTTGTCCCGCTCTCTCTCTCGCACTCACCCTCTCGTCCCGCTCTCTCTCTCTCTCTCACACACCCTCTCATCCGCTCTCTCTCTCTCTCTCACACACTCACCCTCTCGTCCCGCTCTCTCTCTCTCTCACACACTCACCCTCTGATACGGTCAGAGTGCGGTCTGGGATCGTAATACTAGCTTTCCCTCATACTCTAGTTGCCCTCCCCTTGTCAATCTTTTTGTTGCTCTTTCGACTCTTTCCAATCTGCCTCACGTCCTTCGGTGACCTGTCATTGGAGTTCAGTGACCCCGCTCGCGGCGTTTTGCGACGGCTCCCAGACACGAATTGCCACATGACGGACAGCCTGCGCCACCCCCCCCCCCCACCCCCCCACCCGCCACCCCCGGGCTGGTATGTGAGGTGGTCTCCGTTTCCTCGCTTGGGTTTTGTCTTTTTGACCAATAACACTTGGGCCCTCTGATTCAGTGCCTGAGTGGGCCGTTTGACACACCTCGCTCAAGTCAGGGTCAGCCTGTTGCATTTCCCCGAAAGAAGGCGGGCTAAAGGCCCCCCTCATGTCGCATTGGTGAGAATCCGCGTCCAGAGACATGCACTGGTTCGCATAATGTGACCCTCCCACAGTGCGGCGCTCCCTCAGCACTGACCCTCCCACAGTGCGGCGCTCCCTCAGTACTGACCCTCCCACAGTGCGGCGCTCCCTCAATACTGACCCTCCCACAGTGCGGTACTCCCTCAGTACTGACCCTCTGACAGTGCGGCGCTCCCTCAGTACTGACCCTCCAGCAGTGCGGTGCTCCCTCAGTACTGACCCTCCCACAATGCGGAGCTCCCTCAGTACTGACCCTCCCACAGTGCGGCACTCCCTCAGTACTGACCCTCCGACCGTGCGGCGCTCCCTCAGTACTGATCCTCCGACAGTGCGGCGCTCCCTCAGTACTGACCCTCCCACAGTGCGGCACTCCCTCAGTACTGACCCTCCAGCAGTGCGGCACTCCCTCAGTACTGACCCTCCCACAGTGCGGCGCTCCCTCAATACTGACCCTCCCACAGTGCGGTACTCCCTCAGTACTGACCCTCCCACAGTGCGGCGCTCCCTCAGTACTGACCCTCCAGCAGTGCGGTGCTCCCTCAGTACTGACCCTCCCACAGTGCGGCGCTCCCTCAGTACTGACCCACCCACAGTGCGGCGCTCCCTCAGTACTGACCCTCCCACAGTGCGGCGCTCCCTCAGTACTGACCCTCCCACAGTGCGGCGCTCCCTCAGTACTGACCCTCCCACAGTGCGGCACTCCCTCAGTACTGACCCACCCACAGTGCGGCGCTCCCTCAGTACTGACCCTCCCACAGTGCGGCGCTCCCTCAGTACTGACCCTCCCACAGTGCGGCGCTCCCTCAGTACTGACCCTCCCACAGTGCGGCACTCCCTCAGTACTGACCCTCTGACAGTGCGGCACTCCCTCAGTACTGACCCTCCCACAGTGCGGCGCTCCCTCAGTACTGACCCTCTGACAGTGTGGCACACCCTCAGTACTGACCCTCCCACAGTGCAACGCTCCCTCAGTACTGACCCTCCTACAGTGCAACGCTCACTCAGTACTGACCCTCCCACAGTGCGGCGCTCCATCAGTACTGACCCTCCCACAGTGCGGAGCTCCCTCAGTACCGACCCTCCCACAGTGCGGCGCTCCCTCAGTACTGACCCTCTGACAGTGTGGCACTCCCTCAGAATTGACCCTCCCACAGTGCGGCGCTCCCTCAGTACTGAACCTCCCACAGTGCGGAGCTCCCTCAGTACTGACCCTCTGACAGTGCGGCGCTCCCTCGTACTGACCCTCCGACAGTGCGGCGCTCCCTCAGTACTGACCCTCCGACAGTGCGGCACTCCCTCAGTACTGACCCTCCCACAGTGCAGCACTCTCTCAGTACTGACCCTCCGACGGTGCGGCACTCCCTCTGTACTGACCCTCCCACAGTGCAGCGCTCCCTCAGTACTGACCCTCCTACAGTGCAACGCTCACTCAGTACTGACCCTCCCACAGTGCGCCGCACCGTCGGAGGGTCAGTACTGAGGGAGCGACGCACTGTTGGTGGGTCAGTACTGAGGGAGCACCGCACTGTCGGGTGGTAAGTGCTGAGGGAGCATCACACTGTCGGAGGGTCAGCGCTGAGGGAGCGGCGCACTGTGGGAGGGTCAGTACTGAGGGAGCGCCGCACTGTGTGAGGGTCAGTATTGAGGGAGTGTCGCACTGTCAGAGGGTCAGTACTGAGGGAGCGCCGCACCCTCACACACTCACCCCTAACCTGCACATCTTTGGACACTAAGGGACAATTTAGCACGGCTAATCCACCTTACCTGCACATCTTTGGACACTAAGGGACAATTTAGCACGGCCAATCCGCCTAACCTGCACATCTTTGGACACTAAGGGACAATTTAGCACGGCCAATTCACCTAACCTGCTCACCTTTGGACACTAATGGACAATTTAGCACGGCCAATCCACCTAACCTGTACATCTTTGGACACTAAGGGACAATTTAGCACGGCCAATCCACCTAACCCGCGCATCTTTGGACACTAAGGTCCAATTTAGCATGGCCAATCCACCTAACCTGCACATCTTTGGACACTAAGGGACAATTTAGCATGGTCAATCCACCTAACCTGCACATCTCTGGACACTAAGGGACAATTTAGCATGGCCAATCCACCTAAACTGCACATCTTTGGACACTAAGGTCCAATTTAGCACGGCCAATCCACCTAACCCGCACGTCTTTGGATACTAAGGGGCAATTTATCACGGCCAATCCACCTAACCTGTACACCTTTGGACACTAAGGGACAATTTAGCACAGCCAATCCACCTAACCCGCACATCTTTGGACACTAAGGGACAATTTAGCACGGCCAATCCACCTAACCTGCACATCTTTGGACTGTGGGAGGAAACCGGAGCACCCGGAGGAAACCCACGCACACACGGGGAGAACGTGCAGACTCCGCACGGACAGTGACCCAGCGGGGAATCGAACCCGGGACTCTGGAACTGTGAAGCAACTGTGCTAACCACTATGCTCCCGGGTGGACAGAGGGAAGCTACCTTCACTGCTTAAGGGGTCTCTGACGAGGGCAGGGCTGTGGCAGGGTCTGCAGTGGCTCGAGATGGTGGCTCAGTCCCCTCCCCCCCCCCCCCACTCCCCCCCCTCCCCCCCCCCCACTCCCCCCCCCCCACTCCCCCCCCCCACACACCTCCTCGAGGGGCAATTAGGGAGGAGGTACAAATGCGTGGGCCTAACCCACTACGCGCGAAAGAATGGGGGCTGGCGGAGTCTGACCCCAGGTCGGACATGATCTCCCTCAATGGCTGGGCCTGCTCGATGGGCTCACTGGGCTCAGATGTTCCTGACAGATTGTCGCGGGAGGGAATGGAAGACCTGTGTCTCCTTCGAATCACACCATGGCGGGGGGGGGGGGC
>NC_092732.1:33152076-33208228 GCF_047496885.1 Scyliorhinus torazame | reverse complement strand
CACTGTGGGAGGGTCAGTACTGAGGGAGCACCGCACTGTGGGAGGGTCAGTACTGAGGGAGCGCCGCACTGTGGGAGGGTCAGTACTGAGGGAACGCCGCACTGTGGGAGGGTCAGTACTGAGAGAGGGGGCAGTACTGAGGGAGGGTCAGTACTGAGGGAGCGCCGCACTGTCGGAGGGCCAGTACTGAGGGAGCACCGCACTTTCGGAGGGTCAGTACTGAGGGAGCACCGCACTGTGGGAGGGTCAGTACTGAGGGAGCGCTGCACTGTGGGTGGGTCAGTACTGAGGGAGCGCCGCACTGTGTGAGGGTCAGTACTGAGGGAGCGCCGCACTGTGTGAGGGTCAGTACTGAGGGAGCGCCACACTGTGGGAGGGTCAGTACTGAGAGAGCACCGCACTGTGGGAGGGTCAGTACTGAGAGAGGGGGCAGTACTGAGGGAGGGTCAGTACTGAGGGAGTGCCGCACTGTCAGAGGGTCAGTACTGAGGGAGTGCTGCACTGTGGGAGGGTCAGTACTGAGGGAGTGCTGCACTGTGGGAGGGTCAGTACTGAGGGAGTGCTGCACTGTGGGAGGGTCAGTACTGAGGGAGCGCCGCACTGTGGGAGGGTCAGTACTGAGGGTGCACCGCACTGTGGGAGGGTCAGTACTGAGGGAGCGCCGCACTGTGGGAGGGTCAGTACTGAGGGAGTGCTGCACTGTGGGAGGGTCAGTACTGAGAGAGGGGGCAGTACTGAGGGAGGGTCAGTACTGAGGGAGCGCCGCACTGTCGGAGGGCCAGTAATGAGGGAGCACCGCACTTTCGGAGGGTCAGTACTGAGGGAGCACCGCACTGTGGGAGGGTCAGTACTGTGAGAGGGGGCAGTACTGAGGGAGGGTCAGTACTGAGGGAGCGCCGCACTGTCGGAGGGTCAGTACTGAGGGAGCGCCGCACTGTGGGAGGGTCAGTACTGAGGGAGCGCCGCACTGTCAGAGAGTCAGTACTGATGGAGCGGCGCACTGTCGGAGGGTCAGTACTGAGGGAGCGCCGCACTGTGGGGGGGTCAGTACTGAGGGAGTGTGGGAGGGTCAGTGCTGAGGGAGTCCCGCACTGTGGGAGGGTCAGTACTGAGGGAGCGCCGCACTGTCGGAGGGTCAGTACTGAGGGAGCGCCGCACTGTCGGAGGGTCAGTACTGAGGGAGCGCCGCACTGTCGGAGGGTCAGTACTGAGGGAGCGCCGCACTGTCGGAGGGTCAGTACTGAGGGAGCGCCGCACTGTCGGAGGGTCAGTACTGAGGGAGTGCCGCACTGTCGGAGGGTCAGTACTGAGTGAGCGCCGCACTGTCGGAGGGTCAGTACTGAGGGAGCGCCGCACTGTGGGAGGTTCAGTACTGAGGGAGCACCGCACTGTCGGAGGGTCAGTGCTGAGGGAGCGCCGCACTGTGGGAGGGTCAGTGCTGAGGGAGCATCGCACTGTGGGACAGTCAGTACTGAGGGAGCTCGGCACTGTGGGAGGGTCAGTACTGAGGGAGCGTCGCACTGTGGGACAGTCAGTACTGAGGGAGCGCCGCACTGTGGGAGGGTCAGTACTGAGGGAGCGCCGCACTGTCAGAGGATCAGTACTGAGGGAGCACCGCACTGTGGGAGGGTCAGTACTGAGGGAGCACCGCACTGTCAGAGGGTCAGTACTGAGGGAGCGCCGCACTGTGGGTCAGTACTGAGGGAGTGCCGCACTGTCGGAGAGTCAGTACCGATGGAGGGTCAGTACTGAGGGAGCACCGCAGTGTCAGAGGGTCAGTACTGAGAGAGCACCGCACTGTGGGAGGGTCAGTACTGAGGGAGCGCCGCACTGTGGGAGGGTCAGTACTGAGGGAGCGCTGCACTGTCAGAGGGTCAGTACTGAGGGAGCGCTGCACTGTCAGAGGGTTAGTACTGAGGGAGGGTCAGTACTGAGGGAGGGTCAGTACCGAGGGAGGGTCAGTACCGAGGGAGGGTCAGTACCGAGGGAGGGTCAGTACCGAGGGAGGGTCAGTACCGAAGGAGGGTCAGTACTGAGCGAGGGTCAGGACTGAGCGAGGGTCAGGACTGAGCGAGGGTCAGGACTGAGGGAGGGTCAGCACTGAGGGAGGGTCAGTACCGATGGAGGGTCAGTACTGAGGGAGCGCCGCACTGTCAGAGGGTCAGTGCTGAGGGAGTGCCGCACTGTGGGAGGGTCAGTACTGAGGGAGCGCCGCACTGTGGGAGGGTCAGTACTGAGGGAGTGCCGCACTGTCGGAGGGTCAGTACTGAGTGAGCGCCGCACTGTCGGAGGGTCAGTACTGAGGGAGCGCCGCACTGTGGGAGGTTCAGTACTGAGGGAGCGCCGCACTGTCGGAGGGTCAGTGCTGAGGGAGCATCGCACTGTGGGACAGTCAGTACTGAGGGAGCTCGGCACTGTGGGAGGGTCAGTACTGAGGGAGCGTCGCACTGTGGGACAGTCAGTACTGAGGGAGCGCCGCACTGTGGGAGGGTCAGTACTGAGGGAGCTCCGCACTGTCAGAGGGTCAGTACTCAGGGAGCGTAGCACTGTCAGAGGATCAGTACTGAGGGAGCACCGCACTGTGGGAGGGTCAGTACTGAGGGAGCACCGCACTGTCAGAGGGTCAGTACTGAGGGAGCGCCGCACTGTGGGAGGGTCAGTACTGAGGGAGTGCCGCACTGTCGGAGAGTCAGTACCGATGGAGGGTCAGTACTGAGGGAGCACCGCAGTGTCAGAGGGTCAGTACTGAGAGAGCACCGCACTGTGGGAGGGTCAGTACTGAGGGAGCGCCGCACTGTGGGAGGGTCAGTACTGAGGGAGCGCTGCACTGTCAGAGGGTCAGTACTGAGGGAGCGCTGCACTGTCAGAGGGTTAGTACTGAGGGAGGGTCAGTACTGAGGGAGGGTCAGTACCGAGGGAGGGTCAGTACCGAGGGAGGGTTAGTACCGAGGGAGGGTCAGTACCGAGGGAGGGTCAGTACCGAGGGAGGGTCAGTACCGAGGGAGGGTCAGTACCGAGGGAGGGTCAGTACCGAGGGAGGGTCAGGACTGAGCGAGGGTCAGGACTGAGCGAGGGTCAGGACTGAGGGAGGGTCAGCACTGAGGGAGGGTCAGTACCGATGGAGGGTCAGTACTGAGGGAGCGCCGCACTGTCAGAGGGTCAGTGCTGAGGGAGTGCCGCACTGTGGGAGGGTCAGTACTGAGGGAGCGCCGCACTGTCAGAGGGTCAGTACTGAGGGAGCGTAGGACTGTCAGAGGGTCAGTGCTGAGGGAGCGCCGCACTGTCAGAGGGTCAGTACTGAGGGAGCGCCGCACTGTGGGAGGGTCAGTACTGAGGGAGCGCCGCACTGTGGGAGGGTCAGTACTGAGGGAGCGCCGCACTGTGGGAGGGTCAGTACTGAGGGAGCGCCGCACTGTGGGAGGGTCAGTACTGAGGGAGCGCCGCACTGTCAGAGGGTCAGTGCTGAGGGAGTGCCGCACTGTGGGAGGGTCAGTACTGAGGGAGCGCCGCACTGTCAGAGGGTCAGTACTGAGGGAGCGTAGGACTGTCAGAGGGTCAGTGCTGAGGGAGCGCCGCACTGTCAGAGGGTCAGTACTGAGGGAGCGCCGCACTGTCAGAGTCAGTACAGGGGGAGAATTCCCCAGTGCCTAGGTGCCAAGATTAATCCCTCACCAAAGAGAAAATGAGGCAGCACGGTGGCACAGTGGTTAGCACTGCTGCCTCACGGCACCGAGGTCCCGGGTTCGGTCCTGGCTCTGGGTCACTGTCCGTGTGGAGTTTGCACATTCTCCCCGTGTTTGCGTGGGTTTCACCCCCACAACCCAAAGATGTGCAGGTGGAGGTGGATTGGCCACGCTAAATTGCCCCTTAAATGGAAAATATTAATTGGGTACCTCTAAGTTAAAAAAAACACAAGAGAAAAGAGGTGATCGGGGTGATTATCACACTGGTGTCTGTGGGACCGCGCTCCGCACACGTCGGATGCTGAATTTCTTGCGTTACTACAGAGCCCAGTCAAAGGCCTTGTGGGGAACCGAGGGTCGTGAAAGGCGTTTGAGAAATGCACGTCTGTCTCCTCCCGGCAGAATACTGCCAGTTGAGCCAGTCCCAAGGGCTGCGCCGCACGGCTAGGCCGACAAGCGACTAACTCGCTGGTCGAGCAGCACCAACTCTCCTGGGCCAACAGTTTGTTTTTTGGCAGGAAGCACTCGCCTTATAAATAGGGCTGTTTACACTGGAGTCACGGAGGCGTGAATGTGAGGCCTTCTGTCAGCTCGACTCAGTCCAACCTGGGCCCAATCGACAGCCCGAGGCTGCTCCTGTCTGCATTGATGCATCTGCTCCACACGAACCTCCTCCCTCGGGTGTGTATTCGAGCGACCCCTCCCCCCCCCCCCCCCCCCCCCCCCGGAATTTCGCTCCCACGTTCGCCTCCAGCACGCCCCGCCAAGGATTTCTGCAGGTTCCCGGGAATCAGGGCACCTCGAGGGGCGGAGGGTCAGTACTGAGGGAGCGCCGCACTGTGGGAGGGTCAGTACTGAGGGAGCGCCGCACTGTGGGAGGGTCAGTACTGAGGGAGCACCGCACTGTCGGAGGGTCAGTACTGAGGGAGTGCCGCACTGTGGGAGGGTCAGTACTGAGGGAGCTCCGCACTGTCGGAGGGTCAGTACTGAGGGAGCTCCGCACTGTCGGAGGGTCAGTACTGAGGGAGTGCCGCACTGTGGGAGGGTCAGTACTGAGGGAGCTCCGCACTGTCGGAGGGTCAGTACTGAGGGAGCTCCGCACTGTCGGAGGGTCAGTACTGAGGGAGCTCCGCACTGTCGGAGGGTCAGTACTGAGGGAGCTCCGCACTGTCGGAGGGTCAGTACTGAGGGAGCTCCGCACTGTCGGAGGGTCAGTACTGAGGGAGCTCCGCACTGTCAGACGGTTGCAGACCTCAGCAGTGGATATATCGGCCTGGTTTATGGGCTCAATTATCTGGAGTTATTATCGAAACCACGACCGTCTGACTCTGAAGGACAGAGTGACCCAGCGTGCCAATGTTTTTGAACGCAGTGTACTTTGTCTAAGGCCATTAAAAACATTAAAGACATTCTGTAAATGAGGCTGGGTTTCAACTCCACGTCTATAAGGTTGCACCACTGTTTCGAAACACATTTCTGCTTTTGAAGTCTGTGAACGACTCACACTCAGCAAGTTTTTATTATCTGGTTGCGAAATGCAGTGGTAGCAGATTCCGCAGCACCCTCCCTCTGCTCCTCGTCCAATAGCGGCATTGGCATCTATTACTTGGTTGACAGTGCGGCGCTCCCTCAGTACAGACCCTCCCACAGTGCGACGCTCCCTCAGTACTGACCCTCCCACAGTTCGGCGCTCCCTCAGTACTGACCCTCCCACAGTGCGGCGCTCCCTCAGTACTGACCCTCCGACAGTGCGGCACTCCCTCAGCACTGACGCTCCCACAGTGCGGCGCTCCCTCAGTACTGACCCTCCCACAGTGCGGCGCTCCCTCCGTACTGACCCTCTGACAGTGCGGCGCTCCCTCAGTACTGACCCTCCCACAGTGCGGCGTTCCCTCAGTACTGACCCTCCCACAGTGCGGCACTCCCTCAGTACTGACCCTCCCACAGTGCGACGCTCCCTCAGTACTGACCCTCTGACAGTGCGGCGCTCCCTCAGTACTGACACTCCCACAGTGCGGCACTCCCTCAGTACTGACCCTCCCACAGTGCGGAGCTCCCTCAGTACTGACCCTCCCACAGTGTGGCGCTCCCTCAGTACTGACCCTCCCACAGTGCGGCGCTCCCTCAGTACTGACCCTCCGACAGTGCGGCACTCCCTCAGCACTGACGCTCCCACAGTGCGGCGCTCCCTCAGTACTGACCCTCCCACAGTGCGGCGCTCCCTCCGTACTGACCCTCTGACAGTGCGGCGCTCCCTCAGTACTGACCCTCCCACAGTGCGGCGCTCCCTCAGTACTGACCCTCCCACAGTGCGGCACTCCCTCAGTACTGACCCTCCCACAGTGCGACGCTCCCTCAGTACTGACCCTCCCACAGTGCGGCGCTCCCTCAGTACTGACCCTCCCACAGTGCGGCGCTCCCTCCGTACTGACCCTCTGACAGTGCGGCGCTCCCTCAGTACTGACCCTCCCACAGTGCGGCGCTCCCTCCGTACTGACCCTCTGACAGTGCGGCGCTCCCTCAGTACTGACCCTCTGACAGTGCGGCACTCCCCCAGTACTGAGCCTCCCACCGTGCAGCGCTCCCTCAGTACTGACCCACCCACAGTGCGGCGCTCCCTCAGTACTGACCCTCCCACAGTGCGGCGCTCCCTCAGTACTGACCCTCCCACAGTGCGGTGCTCCCTCAGTACTGACCCTCTGACAGTGCGGCACTCCCTCAGTACTGACCCTCCCACAGTGCGGCACTCCCTCAGTACAGACCCTCCCACAGTGCGACGCTCCCTCAGTACTGACCCTCCCACAGTGCGGCGCTCCCTCAGTACTGACCCTCCCACAGTGCGACGCTCCCTCAGTACTGACCCTCCCACAGTGCGGCGCTCCCTCAGTACTGACCCTCTGACAGTGCGGCACTCCCTCAGTACTGACCCTCCCACAGTGCGGCGCTCCCTCAGTCCTGACACTCCCACAGTGCGGCGCTCCCTCAGTACTGACCCTCCCACAGTGCGGCGCTCCCTCAGTACTGACCCTCCCTCAGTGCGGCACTCCCTCAGTACTGACCCTCTGACAGTGCGACGCTCCCTCAGTACTGACCCTCCGATAGTGCGGCGCTCCCTCAGCACTGACCCTCCCACAGTGCGGCGCTCCCTCAGTACTGACCCTCCCACAGTGCGGCACTCCCTCAGTACTGACCCTCCCACAGTGCGACGCTCCCTCAGTACTGACCCTCCCTCAGTGCGGCACTCCCTCAGTACTGACCCTCTGACAGTGCGACGCTCCCTCAGTACTGACCCTCCCACAGTGCGGTGCTCCCTCAGTACTGACCCTCCCACAGTGCGGCGCTCCCTCAGTACTGACCCTCTGACAGTGCGACGTTCCCTCAGTACTGACCCTCCGATAGTGCGGCGCTCCCTCAGTACTGACCCTCCCTCAGTGCGGCACTCCCTCAGTACTGACCCTCTGACAGTGCGACGCTCCCTCAGTACTGACCCTCCGATAGTGCGGCGCTCCCTCAGCACTGACCCTCCCACAGTGCGGCGCTCCCTCAGTACCGACCCACCCACAGTGCGGCGCTCCCTCAGCACTGACCCTCCCACAGTGCGGCGCTCCCTCAGTACTGACCCTCCCACAGTGCGGCGCTCCCTCAGTACTGACCCTCTGACAGTGCGGCGCTCCCTCAGTACTCACCCTCCCACAGTGCGGCGCTCCCTCAGTACTGAACC
Organism: Scyliorhinus torazame; assembly: GCF_047496885.1. NCBI lineage: Eukaryota > Metazoa > Chordata > Chondrichthyes > Carcharhiniformes > Scyliorhinidae > Scyliorhinus > Scyliorhinus torazame. Next base: position 33,200,824 of record NC_092732.1, on the reverse strand, counting down.
TCCCACAGTGCGGAGCTCCCTCAGTACTGAACCTCCCACAGTGCGGCGCTCCCTCAGTACTGACCCTCCCACAGTGCGGCGCTCCCTCAGTACTGACCCTCCCACAGTGCGGCACTCCCTCAGTACTGACCCTCCCACAGTGCGGCGCTCCCTCAGTACTGACCCTCCCACAGTGCGGCACTCCCTCAGTACTGACCCTCCCACAGTGCGGCGCTCCCCGTGCCGAATTCGTTGAAATTCCTGCCAACGGCACTCGTAAACCCCGCCAGCAAGGATGTTCGTCCAGCTCTGGCTCAGATCCAGACCGTCCCGCTTGCACGGGTCCCACCGGACTCAGAAACGGTCGCAGTGATCCAGCAATCTAAACCCCTCCCTCCTGCGCCAACTCTGAAGCCTTCTCCTATTGTTATCCTCACCAGCACATGCCACAGGGTGTAATCCAGAGAGGTCCTGCTTCTTCGTCTCAGCTCCCTGAATTGCTGAAGCGAGGCCTGATCCCTCTTTCTACCCATGTCATGGGTCCCAACATGTACCATGGCCACTGCCTTGTCACACTCCCCCTTCAGGATGCCCTGCAGCCAGTCAGTGACATTGCGGACCCTGGCACCAGGGAGGAAACACACCATGCTGGAGTGACGCTGACGGCCACAGCAGCGCCTATCTGTCCACCTGACAGGAGAAACTCCTTTTACTATTGCTCTTCCTCACTCCCCCCCCCCCCCGCCCACTCCTGTGCAGACAGGCCGGTTGTGACGGCAGAAGCTACCTGGACCTTCCAGTGTCCAAAATGGAATACCAATTTGCACGGGGACCCTGCCTGCCTGTTTCTCTTATGCCTTCCCATCTCCAGTCCCAAGTTTGACAACCGGCATCAGTCCGGAGGGAGGCCTTTGTTGGCGGGGCAGTGCAGGTTCCCGGCTGACAACTGGGTGTTGTCATGTGAGTGTACCTTTAAGAAATGGGTGTTTATAAATGGGTGTGTATATAAATATCTGCACAGGAAGAAGTCTTACAACACCAGGTTAAAGTCCAACAGGTTTGTTTCGATGTCACTAGCTTTCGGAGCGCCGCCCCTTCCTCGGGTGAATGAAGAGGTATGTTCCAGAAACATATATATCGACAGATTCAAAGTTGCCAGACAATTCTTGGAATACGAGACCATGCAGATGCTGCGACAACGAATGAACGGACATCGCGCGACAATCGCCAGGCAGGAATGTTCCCTTCCAGTCGGGGAACACTTCAGCAGTCAAGGGCATTCAGCCTCTGATCTCCGGGTAAGCGTTCTCCAAGGCGGCCTTCAGGACGCGCGGCAACGCAGAATCGCCGAGCAGAAACTTATAGCCAAGTTCCGCACACATGAGTGCGGCCTCAACCGGGACCTGGGATTCATGTCGCATTACATTCATCCCCCACCATCTGGCCTGCGAAATCCTACCAACTGTCCTGGCTTGAGACAATTCACACCTCTTTAACCTGGGGTTACCCCATCTCTGGATCTGTAAAGATTTAATTACCTGCTGATGCTCGCATTCCAAGCTTTGTCTGGCAACTTTGAATTTGCCTATATATATGTTTCTGGAACAGACCTCTTCATTCACCTGAGGAAGGAGCAGCGCTCCGAAAGCTAGTGATTCAAAACAAACCTGTTGGACTTTAACCTGGCGTTGTAAAACTTCTTACTGTGCTCACCCCAGTCCAACGCCGGCATCTCGACATCACAAGTACCTGTAGTGAGAGTACCTTTAAGAAATGAGTGTTTATTACTGCAGTGATGTCAGAGAGTGGGTGGAGCTGGGCTGGCTGTCAGCTTTTTACTTTCGTTTTAGGCTGTTTGCTGCAGGGTGTGTTTTAGTTTCGTTTTCAGAGCTGGATAGCTGCAGTCACAGCCAGAAGGTGTATTAGGGTCTCTCTCTGTAATCTAAAGACTGTAAATCGATCCTGGTGATTTGAAACTAATAACAGTAGCGATTTTAACCTGATGTGCTTCTGGTAAAAGGTGTGTTAAGTCTTATGGATGTTAAAAAGGAAAGCTTAAAGGATTACTTAGTGTTGTATTCTTTGGGGTTGTATTTGAATTAATGGTTGCTAAGATGTTCACTCTATGTTTTAAAAAGGTTAACTTGAGCTCATAGAATAAACATTGTTTTTAATTTCATTTCCAGCTTTTTACTTTCGTTTTAGGCTGTTTGCTGCAGGGTGTGTTTTAGTTTCGTTTTCAGTGTTGGAGCTGAAGCCAGACAGAGCGGGTGCACTGTTGTTCTCTCTGCCATCAAAAGACTATCTCTTGATCATTCGGTGAATTCAGAATTATAAATGTTCTCAGTAGTGACTTTAACCTGATGTGCTTCTGATAAAGGTTTTGTTTTCAAGTCGTATGGATGTTAAAAAGAAAAGCTTAAAGTTTACTTAGAGTTGTATTCTTTGGGGGTTGTATCCGAATTAATGGTTGCTAAGATGTTCACTGTATGTTTTAAAAAGGTTGACTTGAGTTCAGAGAATAAACATTGTTTTGCATTAAAACATACGTGTCCATTTCTGCTGTCCCACACCTGTAGAGTGGGCCGTGCGCTCCCTGTACCACAATCGAGTAAAAGTTGTGAGTCAGGTGAACTCCATGATACTGTCCCATAACAGTGTGTACGATTGCAAACAATCTGTGGCTAAGGGCGCGGAGCACCAAGGCTCTGTAATCTGTCAGAGAACTGGTTCTGCTGGTGCAGTCAGCCAGGGGGACTGAGGCAACAGAGGCAAACAGCCTGAAACGCAAAGGTGGAAGGTACACTCTACGCCACACCCAATAGGTAACGAAAGCCTGTTCTCCCACAGCGTGCCAACTACCTTGCTGAGCCGGGGGGGGGGGGGGGGGGGAGGGAGTGGTCAAAATGATTCAACACCTGTCTGTAACCGTGCCTCCCTACCTCCCTGCTCCAGGCTTCCTCAAGCAAGCCGGAGTTTGGACGGAGATGACGGGCGGAAATATTTGTGACAAGGCCACAAACAATAAACTGGGCAAACAAACCGTTGGCGGCCTGTTGATTTACTGTAGAGGCAAACAAAGAGGATAGGCAGCGAGAAGGTTCCTTCATCCTTCCTTCAGGGCGGGCCTGCCACACATTTCATTACTGTGCTGTACCCCAGAGTTATACAGCGACACCCGCCCCACCAGTACTGTACCCCAGTGTTATACAGTGACAGACCCATCCCCACCAGTACTGTACCCCGGTGTTATACAGCGACAGACCCGTCCCCACCAGTACTGTACCCCAGAGTTATACAGCGAGACCCGCCCCTACCAGTACTGTACCCCTGTGTTATACAGTGACAGACGGGCCCCACCAGTACTGTACCCCAGTGTTATACAGTGACAGACCCGTCCCCACCAGTACTGTACCCCAGTGTTATACAGCGACAGACCCGCCCCACCAGTACTGTACCCCAGTGTTATACAGTGACAGACCCGTCCCCACCAGTACTGTACCCCAGTGTTATACAACGAGACCCGTCCCCACCAGTACTGTACCCCAGTGTTACACAGCGAGACCCGCCCCACCAGTACTGTACCCCAGTGTTATACAGCGACAGACCCGTCCCCACCAGTACTGTACCCCAGTGTTATACAGCGAGACCCGTCCCCACCAGTACTGTACCCCAGTGTTACACAGCGAGACCCGCCCCACCAGTACTGTACCCCAGTGTTATACAGCGAGACCCGTCCCCACCAGTACTGTACCCCAGTGTTATACAGCGACAGACCCGTCCCCACCAGTACTGTACCCCAGAGTTATACAGCGAGACCCGCCCCACCAGTACTGTACCCCAGAGTTCTACAGCGAGACCCGCCCCACCAGTGCTGTACCCCAGTGTTATACAGCGAGACCCGTCCCCACCAGTGCTGTACCCCAGAGTTATACAGCGAGACCCGCCCCACCAGTACTGTACCCCAGTGTTATACAGCGAGACCCGCCCCACCAGTACTGTACCCCAGTGTTATACAGCGAGACCCGCCCCCACCACTGTACCCCAGTGTTATACAGCGAGACCCGCCCCACCAGTACTGTACCCCAGTGTTATACAGCGAGACCCGCCCCCATCAGTACTGTACCCCAGTGTTATACAGCGAGACCCGCCCCACCAGTACTGTACCCCAGTGTTATACAGCGAGACCCGTTCCCACCAGTACTGTACCCCAGTGTTATACAGCGAGACCCCTCCCCACCAGTACTGTACCCCAGTGTTATACAGCGAGACCCGCCCCACCAGTACTGTACCCCAGAGTTCTACAGCGAGACCCGCCCCACCAGTGCTGTACCCCAGTGTTATACAGCGAGACCCGTCCCCACCAGTGCTGTACCCCAGAGTTATACAGCGAGACCCGCCCCACCAGTACTGTACCCCAGTGTTTTACAGCGAGACCCGTCCCCACCAGTACTGTACCCCAGAGTTATACAGCGAGACCCGCCCCACCAGTACTGTACCCCAGAGTTATACAGCGACAGACCCGTCCCCACCAGTACTGTACCCCAGTGTTATACAGTGACAGACCCGTCCCCACCAGTACTGTACCCCAGTGTTATACAGCGACAGACCCGTCCCCACCAGTACTGTGCCCCAGTGTTATACAGCGAGACCCGCCCCACCAGTACTGTACCCCAGTGTTATACAGTGACAGACCCGCCCCCACCAGTACTGTACCCCAGTGTTATACAGCGAGACCCGCCCCACCAGTACTGTACCCCAGAGTTATACAGCGACAGACCCGTCCCGACCAGTACTGTACCCCAGTGTTATACAGCGACAGACCCGTCCCGACCAGTACTGTACCCCAGTGTTATACAGTGACAGACCTGTCCCCACCAGTACTGTACCCCAGTGTTATACAGCGAGACCCGTCCCCACCAGTACTGTACCCCAGTGTTATACAGCGAGACCCGCCCCACCAGTACTGTACCCCAGTGTTATACAGTGACAGACCTGTCCCCACCAGTACTGTACCCCAGTGTTATACAGTGACAGACCCATCCCCACCAGTACTGTACCCCAGTGTTATACAGTGACAGACCTGTCCCCACCAGTACTGTACCCCAGTGTTATACAGTGACAGACCTGTCCCCACCAGTACTGTACCCCAGTGTTATACAGCGAGACCCGCCCCACCAGTACTGTACCCCAGTGTTATACAGTGACAGGCCCGTCCCCACCAGTACTGTACCCGAGTGTTATACAGCGACAGACCCGCCCCACCAGTACTGTACCCCAGTGTTACAGTGACAGACCCGTCCCCACCAGTACTGTACCCCAGTGTTATACAGTGACAGACCCGTCCCCAACAGTACTGTACCCCAGTGTTATACAGCGACAGACGCGTCCCCACCAGTACTGTACCGCATTTTATACAGCGACAGACCCGTCCCCACCAGTACTGTACACCAGTGTTATGCAGTGACAGACCCGTCCCCACCAGTACTGTACCCAGTGTTATACAGCGAGACCCGTCCCCACCAGTACTGTACCCCAGTGTTATACAGCGAGACCCGTCCCCACCAGTACTGTACCCCAGAGTTATACAGCGAGACCCGCCCCCACCAGTGCTGTACCCCAGAGTTATACAGCGACACCCGCCCCCACCAGTGCTGTACCCCAGAGTTATACAGCGAGACCCGCCCCACCAGTACTGTACCCCAGTGTTATACAGCGAGACCCGCCCCCACCAGTGCTGTACCCCAGAGTTATACAGCGAGACCCGCCCCACCAGTACTGTACCCCAGAGTTATACAGTGACAGACCCGTCCCCACCAGTACTGTACCCCAGTGTTATACAGCGAGACCCGTCCCCACCAGTACTGTACCCCAGAGTTATACAGCGAGACCCGCCCCCACCAGTACTGTACCCCAGAGTTATACAGCGAGACCCGCCCCCACCAGTACTGTACCCCAGTGTTATACAGCGAGACCCGTCCCCACCAGTACTGTACCCCAGAGTTATACAGTGACAGACCCGTCCCCACCAGTACTGTACCCCAGAGTTATACAGCGAGACCCGCCCCCACCAGTACTGTACCCCAGAATTATACAGCGAGACCCGTCCCCACCAGTACTGTACCCCAGTGTTATACAGCGAGACCCGTCCCCACCAGTACTGTACCCCAGTGTTATACAGCGAGACCCGCCCCCACCAGTACTGTACCCCAGTGTTATACAGTGACAGACCCGTCCACACCAGTACTGTACCCCAGAGTTATACAGTGACAGACCCGTCCCCACCAGTACTGTACCCCAGTGTTATACAGTGACAGACCCGTCCCCACCAGTACTGTACCCCAGTGTTATACAGCGAGACCCGCCCCCACCAGTACTGTACCCCAGTGTTATACAGTGACAGACCCGTCCCCACCAGTACTGTACCCCAGTGTTATACAGCGACAGACCCGTCCCCACCAGTACTGTACCCCAGTGTTATACAGTGACAGACCTGTCCCCACCAGTACTGTACCCCAGTGTTATACAGCGAGACCCGCCCCACCAGTACTGTACCCCAGAGTTATACAGCGAGACCCGTCCCCACCAGTACTGTACCCCAGAGTTATACAGCGAGACCCGCCCCCACCAGTACTGTACCCCAGAGTTATACAGCGAGACCCGCCCCCACCAGTACTGTACCCCAGTGTTATACAGCGAGACCCGTCCCCACCAGTACTGTACCCCAGAGTTATACAGTGACAGACCCGTCCCCACCAGTACTGTACCCCAGAGTTATACAGCGAGACCCGCCCCCACCAGTACTGTACCCCAGAATTATACAGCGAGACCCGTCCCCACCAGTACTGTACCCCAGTGTTATACAGCGAGACCCGTCCCCACCAGTACTGTACCCCAGTGTTATACAGCGAGACCCGCCCCCACCAGTACTGTACCCCAGTGTTATACAGTGACAGACCCGTCCACACCAGTACTGTACCCCAGAGTTATACAGTGACAGACCCGTCCCCACCAGTACTGTACCCCAGTGTTATACAGTGACAGACCCGTCCCCACCAGTACTGTACCCCAGTGTTATACAGCGAGACCCGCCCCCACCAGTACTGTACCCCAGTGTTATACAGTGACAGACCCGTCCCCACCAGTACTGTACCCCAGTGTTATACAGCGACAGACCCGTCCCCACCAGTACTGTACCCCAGTGTTATACAGTGACAGACCTGTCCCCACCAGTACTGTACCCCAGTGTTATACAGCGAGACCCGCCCCACCAGTACTGTACCCCAGAGTTATACAGCGAGACCCGTCCCCACCAGTACTGTACCCCAGTGTTATACAGCGACAGACCCGTCCCCACCAGTACTGTACCCCAGTGTTATACAGTGACAGACCCGTCCCCACCAGTACTGTACCCCAGTGTTATACAGTGACAGACCTGTCCCCACCAGTACTGTACCCCAGTGTTATACAGTGACAGACCCGTCCCCACCAGTACTGTACCGCAGTGTTATACAGCGACAGACACGTCCCCACCAGTACTGTACCCAGTGTTATACAGCGACAGACACGTGCCCACCAGTACTGTACCCCAGTGTTATACAGCGAGACCCGCCCCACCAGTACTGTACCCCAGTGTTATACAGTGACAGACCCGTCCCCACCAGTACTGTACCGCAGTGTTATACAGCGAGACCCGCCCCACCAGTACTGTACCCCAGTGTTATACAGCGACAGACACGTCCCCACCAGTACTGTACCCAGTGTTATACAGCGACAGACACGTGCCCACCAGTACTGTACCCCAGTGTTATACAGTGACAGACCTGTCCCCACCAGTACTGTACCCCAGTGTTATACAGAGACAGACCCGTCCCCACCAGTACTGTACCCCAGTGTTATACAGAGACAGACCCGTCCCCACCAGTACTGTACCCCAGTGTTATACAGAGACAGACCCGTCCCCACCAGGACTGTACCCCAGTGTTATACAGTGACAGACCCGTCCCCACCAGTACTGTACCCCAGTGTTATACAGTGACAGACCCGTCCCCACCAGTACTGTACCCCAGTGTTATACAGTGACAGACCCGTCCCCACCAGTACTGTACCCCAGTGTTATACAGTGAAAGACCCGTCCCCACCAGTACTGTACCCCAGTGTTATACAGTGACAGACCCGTCCCCACCAGTACTGTACCCCAGTGTTATACAGCGAGACCCGCCCCACCAGTACTGTACCCCAGAGTTCTACAGCGAGACCCGCCCCACCAGTACTGTACCCCAGTGTTATACAGTGACAGACCCGCCCCACCAGTACTGTACCCCAGTGTTATACAGTGACAGACCCGTCCCCACCAGTACTGTACCCCAGTGTTATACAGCGAGACCCGTCCCCACCAGTACTGTACCGCAGTGTTATACAGCGACAGACACGTCCCCACCAGTACTGTACCCCAGTGTTATACAGCGACAGACCCGTCCCCACCAGTACTGTACCCCAGTGTTATACAGTGACAGACCCGTCCCCGCCAGTACTGTACCCCAGTGTTATACAGCGAGACCCGTCCCCACCAGTACTGTAGCGCAGTGTTATACAGCGACAGACACGTCCCCACCAGTACTGTACCCCAGTGTTATACAGTGACAGACACGTGCCCACCAGTACTGTACCCCAGTGTTATACAGTGACAGACCCATCCCCACCAGTACTGTACCCCAGTGTTATACAGTGACAGACCCATCCCCACCAGTACTGTACCCCAGTGTTATACAGTGACAGACCCATCCCCACCAGTACTGTACCCCAGTGTTATACAGCGACAGACCCATCCCCACCAGTACTGTACCCCAGTGTTATACAGCGAGACCCGCCCCACCAGTACTGTACCCCAGTGTTATACAGCGACAGGTCCGTCCCCACCAGTACTGTACGCCAGTGTTATACAGCGACAGGTCCGTCCCCACCAGTACTGTACCCCAGTGTTATACAGTGACAGACCCGTCCCCAACAGTACTGTACCCCAGTGTTATACAGCGACAGACCCGTCCCCACCAGTACTGTACCGCATTTTATACAGCGACAGACCCGTCCCCACCAGTACTGTACACCAGTGTTATGCAGTGACAGACCCGTCCCCACCAGTACTGTACCCCAGTGTTATACAGCGACAGACCCGTCCCCACCAGTACTGTACCCCAGTGTTATACAGTGACAGACCCGTCCCCACCAGTACTGTACCCCAGTGTTATACAGTGACAGTCCCGTCCCCACCAGTACTGTACCCCAGTGTTATACAGTGACAGACCCGTCCCCACCAGTACTGTACCCCAGTGTTATACAGTGACAGACCCATCCCCACCACTACTGTACCCCAGAGTTATACAGCGAGACCCGCCCCACCAGTACTGTACCCCAGTGTTATACAGCGGCAGACCCGTCCCCACCAGTACTGTACCCCAGTGTTATACAGCGACAGACCCGTCCCCACCAGTACTGTACCCCCGTGTTATGCAGTGACAGACCCGTCCCCGCCAGTACTGTACCCCAGTGTTATACAGCGAGACCCGTCCCCACCAGTACTATACCCCAGTGTTACACAGTGACAGACCCGTCCCCACCAGTACTGTACCCCAGTGTTATACAGCGAGACCCGCCCCACCAGTACTGTACCCCAGTGTTATACAGTGACAGACACGTCCCCACCAGTACTGTACCCCAGTGTTATACAGTGACAGACCCGTCCCCACCAGTACTGTACCCCAGTGTTATACAGTGACAGACCCGTCCCCACCAGTACTGTACCCCAGTGTTATACAGCGAGACCCGCCCCACCAGTACTGTACCCCAGTGTTATACAACGACAGACCTGTCCCCACCAGTACTGTACCCCAGTGTTATACAGCGAGACCCGCCCCACCAGTACTGTACCCCAGTGTTATACAGTGACAGACCTGTCCCCACCAGTACTGTACCCCAGTGTTATACAGAGACAGACCCGTCCCCACCAGTACTGTACCCCAGTGTTATACAGATACAATAACGTCCCCACCAGTACTGTACCCCAGTGTTATACAGCGACATGTCTGTCCCCACCAGCACTGGACCCAGTGTTATACAGCGACAGGCCCGTCCCCACCAGTACTGTACCCCAGTGTTACACAGCGACAGTCCCGTCCCCACCAGTACTGTAACCCAGTGTTAAACAGCGACAGACCCGTCCCCACCAGTACTGTACCCCAGTGTTATACAGTGACAGACCCGTCCCCAGCAGTACTGTACCCCAGTGTTATACAGTGACAGACCCGTCCCCACCAGTACTGTACCCCAGTGTTTTACAGCGACAGACCCGTCCCCACCAGTACTGTACCCCAGTGTTATACAGTGACAGACCCGTCCCCACCAGTACTGTACCCCATTGTTATACAGTGACAGATCCGTCCCCACCAGTACTGTACCCCAGTGTTATACAGTGACAGATCCGTCCCCACCAGTACTGTACCCCAGTGTTATACAGCGACAGTCCCGTCCCCACCAGTACTGTAACCCAGTGTTAAACAGCGACAGACCCGTCCCCACCAGTACTGTACCCCAGTGTTATACAGTGACAGACCCGTCCCCAGCAGTACTGTACCCCAGTGTTATACAGTGACAGACCCGTCCCCACCAGTACTGTACCCCAGTGTTATACAGCGACAGACCCGTCCCCACCAGTACTGTACCCCAGTGTTATACAGTGACAGACCCGTCCCCACCAGTACTGTACCCCATTGTTATACAGTGACAGATCCGTCCCCACCAGTACTGTACCCCAGTGTTATACAGCGACAGATCCGTCCCCACCAGTACTGTACCCCAGTGTTATACAGGGACAGGGCCGTCCCCACCAGTACTGTACCCCAGTGTTATACAGTGACAGACCCGTCCCCACCAGTACTGTACCCCAGTGTTATACAGTGAGAGATCCGTCCCCACCAGTCCTGTGCCCCAGTGTTATACAGTGACAGGCCCGTCCCCACCAGTACTGTACCCCAGTGTTATACAGAGACAATAACGTCCCCACCAGTACTGTACCCCAATATTATACAGTGACGGACCCGTCCCCACCAGTACTGTATCCCAGTGTTATACAGTGACAGACCCGTCCCCACCAGTACTGTGTCCGAGTGTAACAGAGTGACAGACCAGTACCCACCAGTACTGTACCCCAGTGTAATACATTGACAGACCCGTCCCCACCAGTCCTGTACCCCAGTGTTATACAGTGACAGACCCGTCCCCACCAGTACTGTACCCCAGTGTTATACAGTGACAGACCCCTCCCCACCACCACTGTACCCCAGTGTTATACAGCGACAGACCCGTCCCCACCAGTACTGTACCCCAATATTATACAGTGACGGACCCGTCCCCACCAGTACTGTATCCCAGTGTTATACAGTGACAGACCCGTCCCCACCAGTACTGTGTCCGAGTGTAACAGAGTGACAGACCAGTACCCACCAGTACTGTACCCCAGTGTTATACATTGACAGACCCGTCCCCACCAGTCCTGTACCCCAGTGTTATACAGTGACAGACCCGTCCCCACCAGTACTGTACCCCAGTGTTATACAGTGACAGACCCGTCCCCACCAGTACTGTACCCCAGTGTTATACAGTGACAGACCCGTCCCGACCAGTACTGTACCCCAGTGTTATACAGTGACAGACCCCTCCCCACCACCACTGTACCCCAGTGTTATACAGCGACAGACCCGTCCCCACCAGTACTGTACCCCAGTGTTATACAGTGACAGACCCGTCCCCGCCAGTACTGTACCCCAGTGTTATACAGCGAGACCCGTCCCCACCAGTACTGTACCCCAGTGTTATACAGTGACAGACCCGTCCCCACCAGTACTGTACCCCAGTGTTATACAGCGAGACCCGCCCCACCAGTACTGTACCCCAGTGTTATACAGTGACAGACCCGTCCCCACCAGTACTGTACCCCAGTGTTATACAGTGACAGACCCGTCCCCACCAGTACTGTACCCCAGTGTTATACAGTGACAGACCCATCCCCACCAGTACTGTACCCCAGTGTTATACAGTGACAGACCCATCCCCACCAGTACTGTACCCCAGTGTTATACAGCGACAGACCCATCCCCACCAGTACTGTACCCCAGTGTTATACAGAGACAGACCCGTCCCCACCAGTACTGTACCCCAGTGTTATACAGATACAATAACGTCCCCACCAGTACTGTACCCCAGTGTTATACAGCGACATGTCTGTCCCCACCAGCACTGGACCCAGTGTTATACAGCGACAGGCCCGTCCCCACCAGTACTGTACCCCAGTGTTATACAGCGACAGTTCCGTCCCCACCAGTACTGTAACCCAGTGTTAAACAGCGACAGACCCGTCCCCACCAGTACTGTACCCCAGTGTTATACAGTGACAGACCCGTCCCCAGCAGTACTGTACCCCAGTGTTATACAGTGACAGACCCGTCCCCACCAGTACTGTACCCCAGTGTTATACAGTGACAGATCCGTCCCCACCAGTACTGTACCCCAGTGTTATACAGCGACAGTCCCGTCCCCACCAGTACTGTAACCCAGTGTTAAACAGCGACAGACCCGTCCCCACCAGTACTGTACCCCAGTGTTATACAGTGACAGACCCGTCCCCAGCAGTACTGTACCCCAGTGTTATACAGTGACAGACCCGTCCCCACCAGTACTGTACCCCAGTGTTATACAGCGACAGACCCGTCCCCACCAGTACTGTACCCCAGTGTTATACAGTGACAGACCCGTCCCCACCAGTACTGTACCCCATTGTTATACAGTGACAGATCCGATCCCACCAGTACTGTACCCCAGTGTTATAGTGACAGACCCGTCCCCACCAGTACTGTACCCCTGTGTTATACAGTGAGAGATCCGTCCCCACCAGTACTGTACCCCAGTGTTATACAGTGAGAGATCCGTCCCCACCAGTACTGTACCCCAGTGTTATACAGTGACAGACCCGTCCCCACCAGTACTGTACCCCAGTGTTATACAGTGAGAGATCCGTCCCCACCAGTACTGTACCCCAGTGTTATACAGTGACAGACCCGTCCCCACCAGTACTGTACCCCAGTGTTATACAGTGACAGACCCGTCCCCAGTAGTACTGTACCCCAGTGTTAGAGAGTGACAGACCCGTCCCCACCAGTCCTGTGCCCCAGTGTTATACAGTGACAGGCCCGTCCCCACCAGTACTGTACCCCAGTGTTATACAGAGACAATAACGCCCCCACCAGTACTGTACCCCAGTGTTATACAGTGACAGAGCCGTCCCCACCAGTACTGTACCCCAGTGTTATACAGCGACAGACCCGTCCCCACCAGTACTGTACCCCAATATTATACAGTGACGGACCCGTCCCCACCAGTACTGTATCCCAGTGTTATACAGTGACAGACCCGTCCCCACCAGTACTGTGTCCGAGTGTAACAGAGTGACAGACCAGTACCCACCAGTACTGTACCCCAGTGTTATACATTGACAGACCCGTCCCCACCAGTCCTGTACCCCAGTGTTATACAGTGACAGACCCGTCCCCACCAGTACTGTACCCCAGTGTTATACAGTGACAGACCCGTCCCCACCAGTACTGTACCCCAGTGTTATACAGTGACAGACCCGTCCCGACCAGTACTGTACCCCAGTGTTATACAGTGACAGACCCCTCCCCACCACCACTGGACCCCAGTGTTATACAGCGACAGACCCGTCCCCACCAGTACTGTACCCCAGTGTTATACAGTGACAGACCCGTCCCCGCCAGTACTGTACCCCAGTGTTATACAGCGAGACCCGTCCCCACCAGTACTGTACCCCAGTGTTATACAGTGACAGACCCGTCCCCACCAGTACTGTACCCCAGTGTTATACAGCGAGACCCGCCCCACCAGTACTGTACCCCAGTGTTATACAGTGACAGACCCGTCCCCACCAGTACTGTACCCCAGTGTTATACAGTGACAGACCCGTCCCCACCAGTACTGTACCCCAGTGTTATACAGCGAGACCCGCCCCACCAGTACTGTACCCCAGTGTTATACAACGACAGACCTGTCCCCACCAGTACTGTACCCCAGTGTTATACAGCGAGACCCGCCCCACCAGTACTGTACCCCAGTGTTATACAGTGACAGACCTGTCCCCACCAGTACTGTACCCCAGTGTTATACAGAGACAGACCCGTCCCCACCAGTACTGTACCCCAGTGTTATACAGATACAATAACGTCCCCACCAGTACTGTACCCCAGTGTTATACAGCGACATGTCTGTCCCCACCAGCACTGGACCCAGTGTTATACAGCGACAGGCCCGTCCCCACCAGTACTGTACCCCAGTGTTATACAGCGACAGTCCCGTCCCCACCAGTACTGTAACCCAGTGTTAAACAGCGACAGACCCGTCCCCACCAGTACTGTACCCCAGTGTTATACAGTGACAGACCCGTCCCCAGCAGTACTGTACCCCAGTGTTATACAGTGACAGACCCGTCCCCAGCAGTACTGTACCCCAGTGTTTTACAGCGACAGACCCGTCCCCACCAGTACTGTACCCCAGTGTTATACAGTGACAGACCCGTCCCCACCAGTACTGTACCCCATTGTTATACAGTGACAGATCCGTCCCCACCAGTACTGTACCCAGTGTTATACAGCGACAGACACGTGCCCACCAGTACTGTACCCCAGTGTTATACAGTGACAGACCTGTCCCCACCAGTACTGTACCCCAGTGTTATACAGAGACAGACCCGTCCCCACCAGTACTGTACCCCAGTGTTATACAGAGACAGACCCGTCCCCACCAGTACTGTACCCCAGTGTTATACAGAGACAGACCCCTCCCCACCAGGACTGTACCCCAGTGTTATACAGTGACAGACCCGTCCCCACCAGTACTGTACCCCAGTGTTATACAGTGACAGACCCGTCCCCACCAGTACTGTACCCCAGTGTTATACAGTGACAGACCCGTCCCCACCAGTACTGTACCCCAGTGTTATACAGTGAAAGACCCGTCCCCACCAGTACTGTACCCCAGTGTTATACAGTGACAGACCCGTCCCCACCAGTACTGTACCCCAGTGTTATACAGTGACAGACCCGTCCCCGCCAGTACTGTACCCCAGTGTTATACAGCGAGACCCGTCCCCACCAGTACTGTAGCGCAGTGTTATACAGCGACAGACACGTCCCCACCAGTACTGTACCCCAGTGTTATACAGTGACAGACACGTGCCCACCAGTACTGTACCCCAGTGTTATACAGTGACAGACCCATCCCCACCAGTACTGTACCCCAGAGTTATACAGTGACAAACCCATCCCCACCAGTACTGTACCCCAGTGTTATACAGCGACAGACCCATCCCCACCAGTACTGTACCCCAGTGTTATACAGTGACAGACCCATCCCCACCAGTACTGTACCCCAGTGTTATACAGTGACAGACCCATCCCCACCAGTACTGTACCCCAGTGTTATACAGCGACAGACCCATCCCCACCAGTACTGTACCCCAGTGTTATACAGCGAGACCCGCCCCACCAGTACTGTACCCCAGTGTTATACAGCGACAGACCCGTCCCCACCAGTACTGTACCCCAGTGTTATACAGCGACAGGTCCGTCCCCACAAGTACTGTACGCCAGTGTTATACAGCGACAGGTCCGTCCCCACCAGTACTGTACCCCAGTGTTATACAGTGACAGACCCGTCCCCAACAGTACTGTACCCCAGTGTTATACAGTGACAGACCCGTCCCCACCAGTACTGTACCCCAGTGTTATACAGTGACAGTCCCGTCCCCACCAGTACTGTACCCCAGTGTTATACAGTGACAGACCCGTCCCCACCAGTACTGTACCCCAGTGTTATACAGTGACAGACCCAACCCCACCACTACTGTACCCCAGAGTTATACAGCGAGACCCGCCCCACCAGTACTGTACCCCAGTGTTATACAGCGACAGACCCGTCCCCACCAGTACTGTACCCCAGTGTTATACAGCGAGACCCGTCCCCACCAGTACTGTACCCCAGAGTTATACAGTGACAGACCCGTCCCCGCCAGTACTGTACCCCAGTGTTATACAGCGAGACCCGTCCCCACCAGTACTGTACCCCAGTGTTATACAGTGACAGACCCGTCCCCACCAGTACTGTACCCCAGTGTTATACAGCGAGACCCGCCCCACCAGTACTGTACCCCAGTGTTATACAGTGACAGACCCGTCCCCACCAGTACTGTACCCCAGTGTTATACAGTGACAGACCCGTCCCCACCAGTACTGTACCCCAGTGTTATACAGTGACAGACCCGTCCCCACCAGTACTGTACCCCAGTGTTATACAGCGAGACCCGCCCCACCAGTACTGTACCCCAGTGTTATACAACGACAGACCTGTCCCCACCAGTACTGTACCCCAGTGTTATACAGCGAGACCCGCCCCACCAGTACTGTACCCCAGTGTTATACAGTGACAGACCTGTCCCCACCAGTACTGTACCCCAGTGTTATACAGAGACAGACCCGTCCCCACCAGTACTGTACCCCAGTGTTATACAGATACAATAACGTCCCCACCAGTACTGTACCCCAGTGTTATACAGCGACATGTCTGTCCCCACCAGCACTGGACCCAGTGTTATACAGCGACAGGCCCGTCCCCACCAGTACTGTACCCCAGTGTTATACAGCGACAGTCCCGTCCCCACCAGTACTGTAACCCAGTGTTAAACAGCGACAGACCCGTCCCCACCAGTACTGTACCCCAGTGTTATACAGCGACAGACCCGTCCCCAGCAGTACTGTACCCCAGTGTTATACAGTGACAGACCCGTCCCCACCAGTACTGTACCCCAGTGTTTTACAGCGACAGACCCGTCCCCACCAGTACTGTACCCCAGTGTTATACAGTGAGAGATCCGTCCCCACCAGTACTGTACCCCAGTGTTATACAGTGACAGACCCGTCCCCACCAGTACTGTACCCCAGTGTTATACAGTGACAGACCCGTCCCCAGCAGTACTGTACCCCAGTGTTAGAGAGTGACAGACCCGTCCCCACCAGTCCTGTGCCCCAGTGTTATACAGTGACAGGCCCGTCCCCACCAGTACTGTACCCCAGTGTTATACAGAGACAATAACGCCCCCACGAGTACTGTACCCCAGTGTTATACAGTGACAGAGCCGTCCCCACCAGTACTGTACCCCAGTGTTATACAGCGACAGACCCGTCCCCACCAGTACTGTACCCCAATATTATACAGTGACGGACCCGTCCCCACCAGTACTGTATCCCAGTGTTATACAGTGACAGACCCGTCCCCACCAGTACTGTGTCCGAGTGTAACAGAGTGACAGACCAGTACCCACCAGTACTGTACCCCAGTGTTATACATTGACAGACCCGTCCCCACCAGTCCTGTACCCCAGTGTTATACAGTGACAGACCCGTCCCCACCAGTACTGTACCCCAGTGTTATACAGTGACAGACCCGTCCCCACCAGTACTGTACCCCAGTGTTATACAGTGACAGACCCGTCCCGACCAGTACTGTACCCCAGTGTTATACAGTGACAGACCCGTCCCCACCAGTACTGTACCCCAGTGTTATACAGCGAGACCCGCCCCACCAGTACTGTACCCCAGTGTTATACAGTGACAGACCCGTCCCCACCAGTACTGTACCCCAGTGTTATACAGTGACAGACCCGTCCCCACCAGTACTGTACCCCAGTGTTATACAGTGACAGACCCGTCCCCACCAGTACTGTACCCCAGTGTTATACAGCGAGACCCGCCCCACCAGTACTGTACCCCAGTGTTATACAACGACAGACCTGTCCCCACCAGTACTGTACCCCAGTGTTATACAGCGAGACCCGCCCCACCAGTACTGTACCCCAGTGTTATACAGTGACAGACCTGTCCCCACCAGTACTGTACCCCAGTGTTATACAGAGACAGACCCGTCCCCACCAGTACTGTACCCCAGTGTTATACAGATACAATAACGTCCCCACCAGTACTGTACCCCAGTGTTATACAGCGACATGTCTGTCCCCACCAGCACTGGACCCAGTGTTATACAGCGACAGGCCCGTCCCCACCAGTACTGT
Source organism: Scyliorhinus torazame (assembly GCF_047496885.1). NCBI lineage: Eukaryota > Metazoa > Chordata > Chondrichthyes > Carcharhiniformes > Scyliorhinidae > Scyliorhinus > Scyliorhinus torazame. The sequence continues at coordinate 33,182,658 of NC_092732.1, read as the reverse complement.
ACCCCAGTGTTATACAGCGACAGTCCCGTCCCCACCAGTACTGTAACCCAGTGTTAAACAGCGACAGACCCGTCCCCACCAGTACTGTACCCCAGTGTTATACAGTGACAGACCCGTCCCCAGCAGTACTGTACCCCAGTGTTATACAGTGACAGACCCGTCCCCAGCAGTACTGTACCCCAGTGTTTTACAGCGACAGACCCGTCCCCACCAGTACTGTACCCCAGTGTTATACAGTGACAGACCCGTCCCCACCAGTACTGTACCCCATTGTTATACAGTGACAGATCCGTCCCCACCAGTACTGTACCCCAGTGTTATACAGTGACAGATCCGTCCCCACCAGTACTGTACCCCAGTGTTATACAGCGACAGTCCCGTCCCCACCAGTACTGTAACCCAGTGTTAAACAGCGACAGACCCGTCCCCACCAGTACTGTACCCCAGTGTTATACAGTGACAGACCCGTCCCCAGCAGTACTGTACCCCAGTGTTATACAGTGACAGACCCGTCCCCACCAGTACTGTACCCCAGTGTTATACAGCGACAGACCCGTCCCCACCAGTACTGTACCCCAGTGTTATACAGTGACAGACCCGTCCCCACCAGTACTGTACCCCATTGTTATACAGTGACAGATCCGTCCCCACCAGTACTGTACCCCAGTGTTATACAGCGACAGATCCGTCCCCACCAGTACTGTACCCCAGTGTTATACAGTGACAGACCCGTCCCCACCAGTACTGTACCCCAGTGTTATACAGTGAGAGATCCGTCCCCACCAGTACTGTACCCCAGTGTTAGAGAGTGACAGACCCGTCCCCACCAGTCCTGTGCCCCAGTGTTATACAGTGACAGGCCCGTCCCCACCAGTACTGTACCCCAGTGTTATACAGAGACAATAACGCCCCCACCAGTACTGTACCCCAGTGTTATACAGTGACAGAGCCGTCCCCACCAGTACTGTACCCCAGTGTTATACAGCGACAGACCCGTCCCCACCAGTACTGTACCCCAATATTATACAGTGACGGACCCGTCCCCACCAGTACTGTATCCCAGTGTTATACAGTGACAGACCCGTCCCCACCAGTACTGTGTCCGAGTGTAACAGAGTGACAGACCAGTACCCACCAGTACTGTACCCCAGTGTTATACATTGACAGACCCGTCCCCACCAGTCCTGTACCCCAGTGTTATACAGTGACAGACCCGTCCCCACCAGTCCTGTACCCCAGTGTTATACATTGACAGACCCGTCCCCACCAGTCCTGTACCCCAGTGTTATACAGCGACAGACCCGTCCTCCCCAGTACTCTACCCGTGTTATACAGCGACAGACCCATCCCCACCAGTACTGTACCCCAGTGTTATACAGCGACAGGGCCGTCCCCACCAGTACTGTACCCCAGTGTTATACAGTGACAGTCCCGTCCCCACCAGTACTGTATCCCAGTGTCATACAGTGACAGACCCATCCCCACCAGTACTGTACCCCAGTGTTATACAGTGACAGACCCGTCCCCACCAGTACTGTACCCCAGTGTTATACAGTGACAGACCCGTCCCCACCAGTACTGTACCCCAGTGTTATACAGTGACAGACCCGTCCCGACCAGTACTGTACCCCAGTGTTATACAGTGACAGAACCATCCCCACCAGTACTGTACCCCAGTGTTATACAGTGACAGACCCGTCCCCACCAGTACTGTACCCCAGTGTTATACAGTGACAGACCCGTCCCGACCAGTACTGTACCCCAGTGTTATACAGTGACAGACCCGTCCCGACCAGTACTGTACCCCAGTGTTATACAGTGACAGACCCGTCCCGACCAGTACTGTACCCCAGTGTTATACAGTGACAGACCCCTCCCCACCACTACTGTACCCCAGTGTTATACAGTGACAGACCCGTCTCCACCAGTACTGTACACCAGTGTTATACAGTGACAGACCCGTCCCGACCAGTACTGTACCCCAGGGTTATACAGCGACAGTCCCATCCCCACCAGTACTGTACCCCAGTGTTAAGCAGCGACAGACCTGTCCCCACCAGTACTGTACCCCAGTGTTATACAGGGACAGACCGTCCCCACCAGTACTGTACCCCAGTGTTATACAGTGACAGACCCGTCCCCACCAGTACTGTACCCCAGTGTTATAGAGTGACAGACCCGTCCCCACCAGTACTGTGCCCCAGTGTTATACAGTGACAGACCCGTCCCCACCATTGCTGTACCCCAGTGTTATACAGTGACAGACCCGTCCCCACCAGTACTGTGCCCCAGTGTTATACAGTGACAGAACCATCCCCACCAGTACTGTATCCCAGTGTTATACTGCGACAGACACTTCCCCACCAGTACTGTACCCCAATGTTATACAGTGACAGACCCGTCCCCACCAGTACTGTGCCCCAGTGTTACACAGTGACAGATCCGTGACCACCAGTACTGTACCCCAGTGTTATACAGTGACAGGTCCGTCCCCCCCAGTACTGTACCCCAATGTTATACAGTGACAGACCCGTCTCCACCAGTACTGTACCCCAGTGTTATACAGTGACAGACCCGTCCCCACCAGTACTGTGCCCCAGTGTTACACAATGACAGACCCGTCCCCCCCAGTACTGTACCCCAGTGTTATACTGTGACAGACCCGTCCCCACCAGTACTGTGCCCCAGTGTTACACAATGACAGACCCGTCCCCCCCAGTACTGTACCGCAGTGTTATACAGCGACAGACCCGTCCCCACCAGTACTGTGCCCCAGTGTTACACAATGACAGACCCGTCCTCCCCAGTACTCTACCCGTGTTATACAGCGACAGACCCATCCCCACCAGTACTGTACCCCAGTGTTATACAGCGACAGACGCGTCCCCACCAGTACTGTACCCCAGTGTTATACAGTGACAGATCCGTCCCCACCAGTACTGTACCCCAGTGTTATACAGTGACAGACCCGCCCCACCAGTACTGTACCCCAGTGTTATACAGTGACAGACCCGTCCGCACCAGTACTGTACCCCAGTGTTATACAGTGACAGACCCGTCCGCACCAGTACTGTACCCCAGTGTTATACAGCGACAGACCCGTCCCCACCAGTACTGTACCCCAGTGTTATACAGCGACAGACCTGTGCCCACCAGTACTGTACCCCAGTGTTATACAGTGAGAGACCCGTCCGCACCAGTACTGTACCCGTGTTATACAGCGACAGACCCGTCCCCACCAGTACTGTACCCCAGTGTTATACAGCCACAGACCCGTCCCCACAGTACTGTACCCCAGTGTTATACAGCGACAGACCCGTCCCCACCAGTACTGTACCCCAGTGGTATACAGTGACAGACCCGTCCCCACTAGTACTGTACCCCAGTGTTACACAGTGACAGACGCGTCCCCACCAGTACTGTACCCCAGTGTTATACAGAGACAGACCCGTCCCCACCAGTACTGTACCCCAGTGTTATACAGTGACAGACTGTCCCCCCCAGTACTGTACCCCAGTGTTATACAGTGACAGACCAGTACCCACCCGTACTGTACCCCAGTGTTATACAGCGACAGACCCGTCCCCACCAGTACTGTACCCCAGTGTTATACAGTGACAGACCTGTCCCCACCAGTACTGTACCCCAGTGTTATACAGTGACAGACCCATCCCCACCAGTACTGTACCCCAGTGGTATACCGTGACAGACTGTCCCCCCCAGTACTGTACCCCAGTGTTATACAGTGACAGACCCGTCCCCACATCACCCCCCTCCCCGCACATCACCCCCCCCCCACTGTCCCCACATCAACCCCTCCCCACAAATATCTGTGTCTCAGTTCACTATCTGGGATGTTTCCTGTTCACGAGGCTTCAGTGAGCCCGTAGATAGATAGACAGAGAGAGAGAGAGAGAGACAGAGAGAGAGAGACAGAGAGAGAGAGAGAGAGAGAAACAGAGAGAGAGACAGAGAGAGAGACAGAGAGAGACAGAGAGAGAGACAGAGACAGACAGAGAGAGAGAGAGAGAGCGCTAGAGCCAGAGTAATAGACAGAGAGAGAGAGAGAAACAGAGAGAGAGAGACAGAGAGAGAGAGAGACAGAGAGAGAGACAGAGAGAGAGAAACAGAGAGAGAGAGAGACAGACAGAGAGAGACAGGGAGAGATAGAGACAGAGAGCGGGAAGAGACAGGGAGAGAGAGTAGGAGCACCCGCAGGAAACCCCGCACACAGGGGAGAACGTGCAGACTCCGCACAGACAGTGACCCAAGCCGGGAATCGAAACCGGGACCTTGGAGCTGTGAAAAAACAGTGCTATCCACTACCCTACCCTGCTGTCCAGGTTAAACTGGTTCTTCGACTTGTGGCTTTCTGTCTCACCATGCTTCCAATTGCATAACTGACTAATGCATCACCGCACCGCATGTATCCCCATAACACCATCATCCCGGCTGAAACTTACGCTGTCAGTACTGAGGGAGTGCCGCACTGTCGGAGGGTCAGGTCTGAGGGAGCGCCGCACTGTGGGAGGGTCAGTACTGAGGGAGCGCCGCACTGTCGGAGGGTCAGTGCTGAGGGAGTGCCGCACTGTCAGAGGGTCAGTACTGAGGGAGTGCCGCACTGTGGGAGGGTCAGTACTGAGGGAGCGCCGCACTGTGGGAGGGTCAGTGCTGAGGGAGCGCCGCACTGTGGGAGGGTCAGTACTGAGGAAGTGCCGCACTGTGGGAGGGTCAGTACTGAGGGAGCGCCGCACTGTCAGAGGGTCAGTACTGAGGGGGCGCCGCACTGTGGGAGGGTCAGGACAGAGGGAGCGCTGCACTGTGGGAGGGTCAGAACTGAGGGATCGCCGCACTGTCGGAGGGTCAGTACTGAGGGAGCGCCGCACTGTGGGAGGGTCAGTACTGAGGGAGTGCCGCACTGAGGGTCAGTACTGAGGGACCACTGCACTGTGGGAGGGTCAGTACTGAGGGAGCGCCGCACTGTCGGAGGGTCAGTACTGAGGGAGCGCCGCACTGTCGGAGGGTCAGTACTGAGGGACCACTGCACTGTGGGAGGGTCAGTACTGAGGGAGCGCCGCACTGTCGGAGGGTCAGTACTGAGGGACGCCGCACCTTGGGAGGGTCAGTACTGAGGGAGTGCCGCACTGTGGGAGGGTCAGTACTGAGGGAGCGCCGCACTGTGGGAGGGTCAGTACTGAGGGAGCGCCGCACTGTGGGAGGGTCAGTACTGAGGGAGCGCCGCATTGTGGGTCAGTACTGAGGGAGCGCCGCTCTGTGGGAGGGTCAGTACTGAGGGAGCGCTGCACTGTGAGAGACTCAGTACTGAGGGAGCGCCGCACTGTGGGAGGGTCAGTACTGAGGGAGCGCCGCATTGTGGGAGGGTCAGTACTGAGGTAGCGCCGCACTGTCGGAGGGTCAGTACTGAGGGAGCGCCGCACTGAGGGAGGGTCTGTACTGAGGGAGCGGCGCACTGTGGGAGGGTCAGTACTGAGGGAGCGCCGCACTGTGGGAGGGTCAGTACTGAGGGAGCGCCGCACTGTGGGAGGGTCAGTGCTGAGGGAGCGCCGCACTGTGGGTGGGTCAGTACTGAGGGAGCACTACACTGTGGGAGGGTCAGTACTGAGGGAGCGCCGCACTGTGGGAGGGTCAGTACTGAGGGAGCGCCGCACTGTGGGAGGGTCAGTACTGAGGGAGCGCCGCACTGTCAGAGGTTCAGTACTGAGGGAGCGCTGCACTGTGGGAGGGTCAGTACTGAGGGAGTGCCGCACAGTGGGAGGGTCAGTACTGAGGGAGCGCCACACTGTGGGAGGGTCAGTACTGAGGGAGCGCCGCACTGTGAGAGGGTCAGTACTGAGGGAGCGCCGCACTGTGGGTCAGTACTGAGGGAGCGCCGCACTGTGGGAGGGTCAGTACTGAGGGAGCGCCGCACTGTGGGAGGGTCAGTACTGAGGGAGCGCCGCACTGTGGGAGGGTCAGTACTGAGGGAGCGCCGCACTGTGGGAGGGTCAGTGCTGAGGGAGCGCCGCACTGTGGGTCAGTACTGAGGGAGCGCCGCACTGTGGGAGGGTCAGTACTGAGGGAGCGCCGCACTGTGGGAGGGTCAGTACTGAGGGAGCTCCGCACTGTGGGAGGGTCAGTACTGAGGGACCGCCGCACTGTGGGAGGGTCAGTACTGAGGGAGCGCCGCACTGTGGGAGGGTCAGTACTGAGGGAGCGCCGCACTGTGGGAGGGTCAGTGCTGAGGGAGCGCCGCACTGTGGGTCAGTACTGAGGGAGCGCTACACTGTGGGAGGGTCAGTACTAAGGGAGCGCCGCACTGTCAAAGGGTCGATGCTGAGGGAGTGCCGCACTTTGGGTGTGTCACTACTGAGGGAGCGCCGCACTGTGGGAGGGTCAGTACTGAGGGAGCGCCGCACTGTGAGAGGGTCAGTACTGAGGGAGCGCCGCACTGTGGGAGGGTCAGTACTGAGGGAGCGCCGCACTGTGGGAGGGTCAGTACTGAGGGAGCTCCGCACTGTGGGAGGGTCAGTACTGAGGGAGTGCCGCACTGTGGGAGGGTCAGTACTGAGGGAGTGCCGCACTGTGGGAGGGTCAGTACTGAGGGAGCGCCGCACTGTGGGAGGGTCAGTACTGAGGGAGCGCCGCACTGTGGGAGGGTCAGTACTGAGGGAGCTCCGCACTGTGAGAGGGTCAGTACTGAGGGAGCGCCGCACTGTGGGAGGGTCAGTACTGAGGGAGCTCCGCACTGACGGAGGGTCAGTACTGAGGGAGCGCCGCACTGTGGGAGGGTCAGTACTGAGGGAGCGCCGCACTGTGAGAGGGTCAGTACTGAGGGAGCGCCGCACTGTGGGAGGGCCAGTACTGAGGGAGCTCCGCACTGACGGAGGGTCAGTACTGAGGGAGCGCCGCACTGTGGGAGGGTCAGTACTGAGGGAGCTCCGCACTGTGAGAGGGTCAGTACTGAGGGAGCGCCGCACTGTGAGAGGGTCAGTACTGAGGGAGCGCCGCACTGTGGGAGGGTCAGTACTGAGGGAGCGCCGCACTGTGAGAGGGTCAGTACTGAGGGAGCGCCGCACTGTGGGAGGGTCAGTACTGAGGGAGCTCCGCACTGACGGAGGGTCAGTACTGAGGGAGCGCCGCACTGTCAGAGGGTCAGTACTGAGGGAGCGCCGCACTGTGAGAGGGTCAGTACTGAGGGAGCGCCGCACTGTGGGAGGGTCAGTACTGAGGGAGCGCCGCACTGTGGGAGGGTCAGTACTGAGGGAGTGCCGCACTGTCGGAGGGTCAGTACTGAGGGAGTGCCGCACTGTCGGAGGGTCAGTACTGAGGGAGTGCCGCACTGAGGGTCAGTACTGAGGGACCACTGCACTGTGGGAGGGTCAGTACTGAGGGAGCGCCGCACTGTGGGAGGGTCAGTACTGAGGGAGCGCCGCACTGTCGGAGGGTCAGTACTGAGGGACCACTGCACTGTGGGAGGGTCAGTACTGAGGGAGCGCCGCACTGTCAGAGGGTCAGTACTGAGGGAGCGCCGCACTGTGGGAGGGTCAGTACTGAGGGAGCGCCGCACTGACGGAGGGTCAGTACTGAGGGAGCGCCGCACTGTCGGAGGGTCAGTACTGAGGGAGCACCGCACTGTGAGAGGGTCAGTACTGAGGGAGTGCAGCACTGTGGGAGGGTCAGTACTGAGGGAGCGCCGCACTGTGGGAGGGTCAGTACTGAGGGAGCGCCGCACTGTGGGAGGGTCAGTACTGAGGGAGCGCCGCACTGTGGGAGGGTCAGTACTGAGGGAGCGCCGCACTGTGGGAGGGTCAGTACTGAGGGAGTGCCGCACTGTGGGAGGGTCAGTACTGAGGGAGTGCCGCACTGTCAGAGGGTCAGTACTGAGGGAGTGCCGCACTGTGGGAGGGTCAGTACTGAGGGAGCGCCGCACGGTGGGAGGGTCAGTACTGAGGGAGTGCCGCACTGTCGGAGGGTCAGTGCTGAGGGAGCGCCGCACTGTCGGAGTGTCAGTACTGAGGGAGTGCCGCACTGTGGGAGGGTCAGTACTGAGGGAGTGCTGCACCGTCGGACGGTCAGTACTGAGGGAGTGCCGCACTGTCAGAGGGTCAGTACTGAGGGAGCGCCGCACTGTCGGAGTGTCAGTACTGAGGGAGCGCCGCACTGTGGGAGGGTCAGTACTGAGGGAGCGCCGCACTGTCAGAGAGTCAGTACTGAGGGAGCCCCGCACTGTGGGAGGGTCAGTACTGAGGGAGCGCCGCACTGTGGGAGGGTCAGTACTGAGGGAGCGCCGCACTGTGGGAGGGTCAGTACTGAGGGAGCACCGCACTGTGGGAGGGTCAGTACTGAGGGAGCGCCGCACTGTGGGAGGGTCAGTACTGAGGGAGCTCCGCACTGTGGGAGGGTCAGTACTGAGGGACCGCCGCACTGTGGGAGGGTCAGTACTGAGGGAGCGCCGCACTGTGGGAGGGTCAGTACTGAGGGAGCGCCGCACTGTGGGAGGGTCAGTGCTGAGGGAGCGCCGCACTGTGGGTCAGTACTGAGGGAGCGCTACACTGTGGGAGGGTCAGTACTGAGGGAGCGCCGCACTGTGGGAGGGTCAGTACTGAGGGAGCGCCGCACTGTGGGAGGGTCAGTACTGAGGGAGCTCCGCACTGTGGGAGGGTCAGTACTGAGGGAGTGCCGCACTGTGGGAGGGTCAGTACTGAGGGAGTGCCGCACTGTGGGAGGGTCAGTACTGAGGGAGCGCCGCACTGTGGGAGGGTCAGTACTGAGGGAGCGCCGCACTGTGGGAGGGTCAGTACTGAGGGAGCTCCGCACTGTGAGAGGGTCAGTACTGAGGGAGCGCCGCACTGTGGGAGGGTCAGTACTGAGGGAGCTCCGCACTGACGGAGGGTCAGTACTGAGGGAGCGCCGCACTGTGGGAGGGTCAGTACTGAGGGAGCGCCGCACTGTGAGAGGGTCAGTACTGAGGGAGCGCCGCACTGTGGGAGGGCCAGTACTGAGGGAGCTCCGCACTGACGGAGGGTCAGTACTGAGGGAGCGCCGCACTGTCGGAGGGTCAGTACTGAGGGAGCACCGCACTGTGAGAGGGTCAGTACTGAGGGAGCGCCGCACTGTGGGAGGGTCAGTACTGAGGGAGCTCCGCACTGTGAGAGGGTCAGTACTGAGGGAGCGCCGCACTGTGAGAGGGTCAGTACTGAGGGAGCGCCGCACTGTGGGAGGGTCAGTACTGAGGGAGCGCCGCACTGTGAGAGGGTCAGTACTGAGGGAGCGCCGCACTGTGGGAGGGTCAGTACTGAGGGAGCTCCGCACTGACGGAGGGTCAGTACTGAGGGAGCGCCGCACTGTCAGAGGGTCAGTACTGAGGGAGCGCCGCACTGTGAGAGGGTCAGTACTGAGGGAGCGCCGCACTGTGGGAGGGTCAGTACTGAGGGAGCGCCGCACTGTGGGAGGGTCAGTACTGAGGGAGTGCCGCACTGTCGGAGGGTCAGTACTGAGGGAGTGCCGCACTGTCGGAGGGTCAGTACTGAGGGAGTGCCGCACTGAGGGTCAGTACTGAGGGACCACTGCACTGTGGGAGGGTCAGTACTGAGGGAGCGCCGCACTGTGGGAGGGTCAGTACTGAGGGAGCGCCGCACTGTCGGAGGGTCAGTACTGAGGGACCACTGCACTGTGGGAGGGTCAGTACTGAGGGAGCGCCGCACTGTCAGAGGGTCAGTACTGAGGGAGCGCCGCACTGTGGGAGGGTCAGTACTGAGGGAGCGCCGCACTGACGGAGGGTCAGTACTGAGGGAGCGCCGCACTGTCGGAGGGTCAGTACTGAGGGAGCACCGCAATGTGAGAGGGTCAGTACTGAGGGAGTGCAGCACTGTGGGAGGGTCAGTACTGAGGGAGCGCCGCACTGTGGGAGGGTCAGTACTGAGGGAGCGCCGCACTGTGGGAGGGTCAGTACTGAGGGAGCGCCGCACTGTGGGAGGGTCAGTACTGAGGGAGCGCCGCACTGTGGGAGGGTCAGTACTGAGGGAGTGCCGCACTGTGGGAGGGTCAGTACTGAGGGAGTGCCGCACTGTCAGAGGGTCAGTACTGAGGGAGTGCCGCACTGTGGGAGGGTCAGTACTGAGGGAGCGCCGCACGGTGGGAGGGTCAGTACTGAGGGAGTGCCGCACTGTCGGAGGGTCAGTGCTGAGGGAGCGCCGCACTGTCGGAGTGTCAGTACTGAGGGAGTGCCGCACTGTGGGAGGGTCAGTACTGAGGGAGTGCTGCACCGTCGGACGGTCAGTACTGAGGGAGTGCCGCACTGTCAGAGGGTCAGTACTGAGGGAGCGCCGCACTGTCGGAGTGTCAGTACTGAGGGAGCGCCGCACTGTGGGAGGGTCAGTACTGAGGGAGCGCCGCACTGTCAGAGAGTCAGTACTGAGGGAGCCCCGCACTGTGGGAGGGTCAGTACTGAGGGAGCGCCGCACTGTGGGAGGGTCAGTACTGAGGGAGCGCCGCACTGTGGGAGGGTCAGTACTGAGGGAGCGCCGCACTGTGGGAGGGTCAGTACTGAGGGAGCACCGCACTGTGGGAGGGTCAGTACTGAGGGAGCGCCGCACTGTGGGAGGGTCAGTACTGAGGGAGCGCCGCACTGTTGGAGGTGCCATCCGCCCTATCAAAGCTCTTGTGGCCCGGAAGTTGCGGCATCATACTGTGCACAAATCGCGCCCCATGTTTCTTTGATCATAGCAGTGACCCTGTGACAGAAATAGAATCCGACTGGCACACGAGGAAGTCCTGAAGCAGCAGCGAGTGCTGGAGGTCCTCGAGTTCTCAAGCCACAGTGGACACATCAAATGAACACAGATGGCGTTGCCTTGAAGCAAGTGTTGCAATGATTGGCCCTTTTGTTATCGAGCTTCACCCCAGCAGCCATGTCGAAATGCATCATCGCACTGCCCTGGTTCCGCCCAACCCAAAGCATTATCGGGGCACAAGAGGCAAAAGAGTTTTTACAGCTCGCAAAAAGGCTGGAACGCTCAGGCCCAGGCAGCATCCTGGTGAATCTCCCCCCGCACCCTCGCCAGCGCAGTCACATCCTTCCTATAGAGTGGCGACGAGGACGGCACACGGTACTCTAGCTGTGGACCAACCAGCGTTTTATACACAACCTCCCCGCTCTTAGATTCTCAGCCTCGGCTAATAAAGGCAAGTGTCCCATATCGGAGACTCTCAGAATGCCTACAGTGCAGAAGGAGGCCATTCGGCCCATCGAGTCTGCACCGACCCTCCGAGAAAGCACCTTACCCAAGCTCACTCCCCCCCCCCACCCCGTTACCCACCTACCCTTTGGACACTAAGGGGCAATTTATCACGGCGGATCCACCTAACCGGCACATCTTTGGGACTGTGGGAGGAAACCGGAGCGCCCGGAGGAAACCCACGCAGACACGGGGAGGACGTGCAGACTCCGCACACACACACACACATGCACACACACACACACAGACAGAGACAGACAGTCACCCCGAGGCCGGAATCGAACCCGGGTCTCTGCCGCTGTGATGCAACGGTGCTAACCACTGCGCCACCTGATCTTAAACTTTGCGACATCTCTGTCGCAACCTCTCCGAGCAGCGGATGAGCTACAGATCCAAACTGGTTGATGTATATTTGTTGTTCCTGTGTAATAAGAGAACTTGCTCTTTACAGGAAGTGGATAAATCCAACGACCGCCCAGCCTCGAGTCACTGAATTTTCATCATTGCCGGGCAGCCATTCTACTCTGGCCATAATCTGCCCTGGGACAAAATATTCGGAGCCAGGGTTGAAGAGGTCAGCCGTCGGGCAGAGTCAACATGGTTTTGTGAAAGGGACGTCGCGTCCATTTACTGGAGTTCGGCGAAGGAGTCACATGCGCCCTGGATAGAGGGGAACCGGTGGATGTACTGTATTTTGATTTCCAGAAGGCTTTTGATAAGGTGGCACTTCAAAGGTTCAATAAAAGTTTGCGGTGTCGGGGGCAACATATTGACGGGCGGGTAGCTAACCGGTAAACGGAGTTGGCACAAACGGGTCTTTTTCGGATTGGCTGGATGTGGCGAGGGTAGCGCCGTGGATTATCACTGCCGGATCCTCCACCTTTTACAGTCGATATCAATGACTCGGATGAAGGCGCGGTCGCTGAATTTGCCGACGGCACGAAGATAGGTGGGACAGTAAGATGTGAAGAAGACGTACAGAGGTTGCAAAGGGACACAGAGAGGTTCAGTGGGGGGGGGGGGGGGGGCAAATGGAGCACAATGTGGGAAGGTGGGAAATTGTCCATTTTGACAGGAAGAATGAAAAAGAAGCTTCTTATGTAAATGGAGAGATGGCAGAGGGGTACAGCGGGATCTGGGTCACCCAGTGCATGGATCACAAAAGGCTGGTGTGAAGGTACAGTCAGTAGTTAGGGACAATGATAGATTATTGTGAGGAGGATTTGATGACGAGAATCGGGAGGTTTTGCTGCAGTTGGACAGGGGAGCGGTGAGACCACATCAGGAGTAATGTGGACAGTATCGGTCTCCTCGTTTGAGGAAAGATGTCAATGTGTTGGGAGCCGTTCCCAGGTTTCGCAGACTAACACCAGGAATGAGCGAGGTGCCCAATGGCCTCCCTCTGTTCCTGTTGCCCCTCTCTGATCACTGGGTCAGTACTCTCTGTAGACATTTTGAACAACATGATCTTTGTTCGATCCCTATGCCCACCGGATCCAGGCCGGATCTACATTGATCCCGTGATCTATGTGCTCACTGCATTTTAGCACAGATCCCAGATCTAGGCATCCAAAAGAACAATGTGGACCCCGCAGTCTGTGATCCACTGGTATGCAGTGATCCACATGCAGTGATCCCTCAATCCAGGGATCCAGCGAACTGTAGGCCCTGCGTATGCAGCGATCTCCATCACGTGACATAGAATCATTTTACACCCAGTGATCTGTAGATCGACAATGATCAATAGGTCCACAGCCCTGCAGATCGCGAGCCACATAGTGATCCTCAAATCCACTGCTCCCAATGAACCGGAGATCCACATTCTCAATGATCTAGAGCTGCATCTGTGATCTAGAAGTGCACTTGTGGATTGCAAATATATCTGGGTGATCTGTCCATGCCACATTCCCGTTGTGAGGGCTATAGATTCCCACCCCGCGTGATCTATAGACCCCCATTTCCTTGTGGTGATCTACAGATTCCTCCGGGTGATCTATAGATTTCCTAATTGCTCCGGGCGATCTATTGATACCCCAACGCTATGGTTGATCTCCAGCTCATTAGACCCTCTGGGTGATCGATAGATTCCCCGGATCGACAGGGTGATCTATAGCAGGCATCGTCAGAGTCGGGGGCGCGGCCTGCTGAGCCAACCGTCGCGGCGCCCCCGATCGGGCAAATCTGCGCGCAACAGCCGGCTGTTAATAGAGCCGGCTGCAAGCGGCCTTCAAATTGGCTGTGAACCAACTGCGGCCGCAGTGGGCATGCGTGCCAGATCACCGGCCCACGATCGGGCGCGCATGCGCAGCGCGGACGCCTTTTTTGTTTTAAACAGTCGCAGCTTTTTGTTTTACAAGTCCGGGCCGGGGGGGGGGTTTCATTTATTTTATTTTTATTTTTTTTAACAAGTTCGGGGGGGGGGCTATTTGATAAAATTTAACAGGAAAAGATGCAGAACTTTGGACAGATGGAGACTCCATACTTTCCGACACCGGAAGGCTTCACCTTCATCCAACAGGTTCCATTGGAGGAGCGGGTACGAGGGCCAAAGGGACCCAGAAACATTTTCTACATTTTTGTCAGCAGCAAACCAGGTAAGAGAAAATGGTGGGTCGCGAACGTCGGCCGGCGAGGGTCGCGAACGTCGGCCGGCGAGGGTCGCGAACGTCGGCCGGCGAGGGTCGCGGAGGTCGGCCGGCGAGGGTCGCAAACGTCGGCCGGCGAGGGTCGCGGAGGTCGGCCGGCGAGGGTCGCGGAGGTCGGCCGGCGAGGGTCGCGGAGGTCGGCCGGCGAGGGTCGCGGAGGTCGGCCGGCGAGGGTCGCGAACGTCGGCCGGCGAGGGTCGCGGAGGTCGGCCGGCGAGGGTCGCGGAGGTCGGCCGGCGAGGGTCGCGGAGGTCGGCCGGCGAGGGTCGCGGAGGTCGGCCGGCGAGGGTCGCGGAGGTCGGCCGGCGAGGGTCGCGGAGGTCGGCCGGCGAGGGTCGCGGAGGTCGGCCGGCGAGGGTCGAGGAGGTCGGCTGGTTGGTAAAAACAGGCCCCCGGGAAAAAGGTTTGAGGATCACTGATCGATAGATCCCAGGACGATCTATGGATACTGCGACCTCTGGGTGATCGCTTGACCCCCTCACTGATCTCCTGTCTGGGTGACCCCCCTACCCTCTGGGTGATCCCCTGACCCGCCGAGTAATCAAGTGACCCCTGGGTGACTCAGTGACCCCCTGGATGATCCAGTGACGCACTGGATGCACCAGTGACCCCTGAGGTGATCCAGTGACCCCCTGGGTGATCCAGTGACCCCTTGGATGATCCAGTGACCCCTTGGATGATCCAGTGACCCCATGGGTGATCCAGTGACCCCCTGGATGATCCAGTGACTCCCCTGGGTGATCCAGTGACCCCCTGACTGATCCAGTGACCCCCTGGGTGATCCAGTGACCCCCTGGATGATCCAGTGACCCCCTGGATGATCCAGTGACCCCCCTGAGCGATCCAATGCCCCCCCAGAGTCATCCGGTGACCCCCCCGAGTGATCCAGTGACCCCTGGATGATACAGCGACCCCCTGAGTGATCTGGTGACCCCCCTGGTCGATCAAGTGACTCTCCCGAGTGATCCCTGAGTGATCCAGTGGCCCCGAGTGCCCCCCTATGTGATCAAGTGATCCACTGAGTGATCCAGTGACCCCCTGGATGACCCAGTGCCCCCCCCCGAGTGATTCAGTGACCCCCGGAGTGATCCAGTGACCCCCCGAGTGATCCAGTGACTCATGGAGTGATCCAGTGACCCCCGAGTTATCCAGTGACCCCCGAGTGATCCAGTGACCCCCGAGTGATCCAGTGACCCCCTGGACGATCCAGTGACACCCTGGACGATCCAGTGACCCCCGAGTGATCCAGTGACCCCCGAGTGATCCAGTGACCCCCTGGACGATCCAGTGACCCCCGAAGTGATCCAGTGACCCCCGAGTGATCCAGTGACACCCCGAGTGATCCAGTGACTCCCCGAGTGATCCAGTGACCCCAGAGTGATTCAGTGACCCCCGGAGTGATCCAGTGACCCCCGAGTGATCCAGTGACACCCCCGAGTGATCCAGTGACACCCCGAGTGATCCAGTGACCCCCGGAGTGATCCAGTGACCCCCGAGTGATCCAGTGACACCCCGAGTGATCCAGTGACCCCCGAGTGATCCAGTGACCCCCTGGACGATCCAGTGACCCCCGAAGTGATCCAGTGACCCCCGAGTGATCCAGTGACCCCAGAGTGATCCAGTGACCCCCGGGGTGATCCAGTGACCCCCGAAGTGATCCAGTGACCCCGAGTGATCCAGTGGATCCCGCTCACCTCGCGGTCCTTGATGCCGAGCAGCAGCACCTCCTCCATCAGGGTCAGCCTCAGCTCCTTGGCCTCGGCCTCCTCCTCCTCCGGCGGCGCGTCCGTCTCCCCGTCCTCCGGCCGCTCGGATCCCCGGGCCGCCTCCGCCCGGCGGGCGCGGTAGGTGAGCTTGGACATGGGCCCGGCTCCCGGTCGCGGCTCCGCTCCTCCCGCCGCCGCCGCCGCTCAGACTCCGGCCTCCGCCGCCTGGCTGACTGACAGCGGCGCCGCCCAATCAGCGCCCGCGGACCGCCCCCCCCCCATCGCCAATCAGCTGCGAGAGGCGGCATCCGTGACCCGACTGACAGCTGGGCGGCCCAATCGGCAGCAAGGGATCGGTGCCCAGCGGCCGATCGACAGCCGCTCCATCCAATCGCCGGAGGTTCCCGCCCCTTCCGCCCAAGCGGCAGGAAGGGGCGGGACCTGTAAGGGGCGGGACTTAACAGCTGAATCGCACCAATCCGAATCAGACTCGCACCCCTGCTCATAATTGGACCAATCACCTGCGCCGATGCGCCGGACGGACAGGAGCGCCCGACCAATCACAACTCCCGCGTGACCATCCGCCAATCGGCGGCGGGTCGGTGACGTCCTGCCACGTCTCCGGGATTGACAGCCCGGGTTAACCAATGGCGGCGGGCGGGAACCATCCTCCGCCAATCGCCGCGCGCGGGCCGAGTGGCCGCTGGATGAACCAATCGCAGGCCGAGGACGCTGGCGGCAGACGGCCAATCGGCTTCGAGGCCATGGGCGGGGACAAATCCGGCTCGGGTGGCGTCCGCTCCCGGGTCCTAGAGTCCGTTGGGTTTACCCTCCTCCTGGCTCCTTCCACCAGCATCATTGAAGACAGTCCCTGAGTGGGGAGCTGTGGGGAGGGAGGGGGGGGGGGGGTGACACTGGAAAGATGTTTAACCGTCCCCCCCCCCCTCATTGCAGGAGGGGCTAAAATATGGGGGACACACATCAGAAATAAGACAGAGATGAGGGGGGATTGTTCCCTGGCAGGGAATCGAGAGGCCGAATGGCCTCCTGCACTTTGACCCGGAGGGGAGGGATTGAAAATGGACCCTGTAGGGCCCAGGACAGGGAGGGAGGGCGGGTCCGACCAGCTCAACCGCTTCTCATTCCAAAGCGGGCAAGGCCCTTCGGCCCCTCGGGCCAGGTCCGGCCCTTCTGAGCGCCCAGCCACCAATTCCGGACCCCATTCCCGTCGCTCCACCCTTGGCGGCCTTGACGTCAGCTGCCCCGGGGTGGGCGGGGGGGGGGGTAGGGAGGAGTCTTTCCCCTCAGCGGAGGGGTTAATAACCGGGTGGGTGGGGGGTGGGGGGGGGCACAGATTTACGGTCGTGGGGGGGGGGGGGCACAGATTTACGGTCAGGGGCGGGAGATTTTGTGGGGATTTGAAGAAAAACCTCTCGCCCGGAGGGTGGTGGGGGATCGGGAAGCCGCCGCCTGAAAGGGGGGTCGAGGCGGGAACACTCGCCACATTTCAGAAGCGTTTAGACGAGGCCTTAGAAAGGCCGCCCACGGCAACGGACCAAGTGCTGGGAAACGGGGTTAGAACAGACAGGTGGCTGAGGGCCGACACAGGCCCGATGGGCCTCCGTATGTGCTGTAAAACTCAACGACGACTCCTTCAAAACGCCCCTCAAAACTGGCCTCCGTGACCGACTTTTCGGTCCCCCGTCCCGGAGGTCTCCTCAGGTGGATCAGGGGTCAGATTCTGCCTGATGGAAGCTCCTGTGACTCACCTTGGGGGACATTTTATTCTGGTCAAGGTGCTATATAAATGCGGTTGTTGTCGAACCGATCGATACCCCTTCATTAATTGTCAGGCCTCTATGAGGACATTCCTCCCCCGCTTCAGTTGAACACACTTCCCCGCATTCTTGTAAGTTCAGCAAACAATGTCAACAGCTTCCATTCCCGGCCAAGAGAAGCCCCCGTTAATGGGGAACACGAACATAAATGCGTTGGGTACTGTACCCAGTGGTAGCTTGGTGGCAACAGGGCAATCTGTTCTGCCCAAAGGCAACAGCAACCCACTGTCGGAGGGTCAGTGCTGAGGGAGCGCCGCACTGTGGGAGGGTCAGTGCTGAGGGAGCTCCGCACTGTCGGAGGGTCAGTACTGAGGGAGTGCCGCACTGTCAGAGGGTCAGTACTGAGGGAGTGCCGCACTGTCGGAGGGTCAGTGCTGAGGGAGCACCGCACTGTGGGAGGGTCAGTGCTGAGGGAGCGCCGCACTGTGGGAGGGTCAGTACTGAGGGAGCTCCGCACTGTCGGAGGGTCAGTACTGAGGGAGCGCCGCACTGTGGGAGGGTCAGTGCTGAGGGAGCTCCGCACTGTCGGAGGGTCAGTGCTGAGGGAGCACCGCACTGTGGGAGGGTCAGTACTGAGGGAGAGCCGCACTGTGGGAGGGTCAGTACTGAGGGAGCGCCGCACTGTCAGAGGGTCAGTACTGAGGGAGCGCCGCACTGTGGGAGGGTCAGTACTGAGGGAGCGCCGCACTGTGGGAGGGTCAGTACTGAGGGAGCGCCGCACTGTGGGAGGGTCAGTGCTGAGGGAGCGCCGCACTGTGGGAGGGTCAGTGCTGAGGGAGCGCCGCACTGTGGGAGGGTCAGTGCTGAGGGAGCAGCGCACTGTGGGAGGGTCAGTACTGAGGGAGCACCGCACTGTGGGAGGGTCAGTACTGAGGGAGCGCCGCACTGTGGGAGGGTCAGTGCTGAGGGAGCGCCGCACTGTGGGAGGGGCAGTGCTGAGGGAGCGCCGCACTGTCAGAGGGTCAGTGCTGAGTGAGCGCCGCACTGTGGGAATGTCAGTTCTGAGGGAGCGCCGCACTGTGGGAGGGTCAGTACTGAGGGAGCGCCGCACTGTCGGAGGGTCAGTGCTGACTGAGCGCCGCACTGTCGGAGGGTCAGTACTGAGGGAGCGCCGCACTGTGGGAGGGTCAGTGCTGAGGGAGCGCCGCACTGTCGGAGAGTCAGTGCTAAGGGAGCTCCGCACTGTCGGAGGGTCAGTACTGAGGGAGCACCGCATTGAGGGAGGGTCAGTGCCTTATCTCTGTAACCTGGTTCAGCCACTACACCCCCTCCCTATCTCTGTTACCTCCGCCAGCTCCCACACCCCCTCCCTATCTCTGTAAGCTCCTCTAGTCCCTGCACTCTCTCGCTATCTGTAACTTCCTCCAGCCCCTACCTCTCTGTAACCTCCTCCAGCCCATACAACCCCTTCCTATCTCTGTAACCTCCTCCAGCCCCTACACCCCCTCTATTTCTGTAAACCCCACCCTATCTCTGTAACTTCCCTCAGTCCCTACACCCCAACCTCCTCCAGCCCCTACAACCCCTCCCTATCTCTGTAGCCTCCTCCAGCCCATACATACCCTATCTCTGTAAACACCTATATCCCCTACACCCCCTCTATCTCTGTAACCTCCAACTGCCCCTACCCCTCCTCCAGCCCCTACAACCCTCCCTATCTCTGTAACCTCCTCCAGCCCGTACACCTCCTCCAGCCCCTACACCCCCTCCCTATCTCTGTAACCCCCTCCCTATCTCTGTAATCTCCTTCAGCCCCTACCTCTCTGTAACCTCCTCCAGCCCCTACACCCCCTCCCTATCTCTGTAACCTCCTCCAGCCCCTACACCCCCTCCCTATCTCTGTAACCACCTCCAGCCCCCTACACCCCCTCCCTATCTTTGTAAACTCCTCCAGCTACTACAACCCCATCCTATCTCTGTAACCTCCTCCGGACCCTACACCCCCTCCCTATCTCTGTAACCCCCTCCAGTCCCTACACCCCCTCCCTATCTCTGTAACCCCCTCCAGTCCCTACACCCCCTGCTGATCTCTGTAACCTCCTCCAGCCCCTACACCCCCTGCCTATCTCTGTAACCTCCTCCAGCTCCCTACACCCCCTCCCTATCTCTGTAACCTCCTCCAGCCCCTACACCCCCTCCCTATCTCTGTAACCTCCTCCAGCCCCTACACCCCCTCCCTATCTCTGTAACCTCCTCCAGTCCCTACATCCCCTCCCTATCTCTGAAACCTCCTCCAGCCCCTCCAACCCCTCACTATCTCTGTAACTTCCTCCAGCCCCTACCCCCCTATCTCTGTAACCTCCTCCAGCCCCTACACCCCCTCCCTATCTCTGTAACCTCCTCCAGCTCCCTACACCCCCTCCCTATCTCTGTAACCTCCTCCAGCCCCTATTCCCCCTCCCTATCTCTGTAACCTCCTCCAGTCCCTACATCCCCTCCCTATCTCTGAAACCTCCTCCAGTCCCTACAACCCCTCCCTATCTCTGTAACCTCCTCCAGCCCCTACACCCCCTCCCTATCTCTGTAACCTCCTCCTGCCCCTACACCCCCTCCCTATCTCTGTAACCTCCTCCAGCCCCCTACACCCCCTCCCTATCTCTGTAACCTCCTCCAGCCCCGACACCCCCTCCCTATCTCTGTAACCTCCTCCAGCCCACTACAACCCCTCCCTATCTCTGTAACCTCCTCCAGTCCCCACGCCCCCTCCCTATCTCTGTAACGTCGTCCAGCCCCTACACTCCCTCCCTATCTCTGTAACCTCCTCCAGCCCCTACACCCCCTCCCTATCTCTGTAACCTCCTCCAGCCTCTACACCCCCTCCCTATCTCTGTAACCTCCTCCAGCCCCTACACCCCCTCCCTATCTCTGTAACCTCCTCCAGCCCCTACACCCCCTCACTATCTCTGTAACCTCCTCCAGCCCCTACACCCCCTCCCTATCTCTGTAACCTCCTCCAGCCCCTACACCCCCTCACTATCTCTGTAACCCCCTCCAGCCCCTACACCCCCTCCCTATCTCTGTAACCCCCTCCAGCCCCTACACCCCCTCCCTATCTCTGTAACCGCCTCCAGCTCCCTACAACCCTCCGAGATCTCTGCGCTCCTCCAATCCCGGCCTCTCGAGCGTCCCCCGCGATTCCCATCGCTCCGCCATTGGCGGCCGTGCCTTCAGCTGCCTGGGGGGGGGGTGCCCTGAGCTCTGGAATTCCCTCCCTCCCTCTCTCTCTCCTCAAAACCGTCCTTTTTGCCCGAGCCTGTCCCGGATATTTGCTCATGTGGCACGGGCGGCGGGGGGGGGGGGGGGGGTTCAAAGTTCGATTGCATCTCCATGAGGCGTCGTGGGATGTGACAGGTGCTAGATTGATGCACGTCCCTGTTGTAGCTGCGGAACAGGCATTTCAGAAATCTGGAAGGGGTTTGGTTGAATGGGTAAAACGGCAGAGGTATTGTAGCCCCGTTCAGCACGGACTCCCAGGCGTGGGTCCCAGTTTGGTCATTCCCCACTCAGCTTCCCCATCAACGAGTGAGCACAATTGAAGGAAAGGGTTTGGTCCCAGACTTGCTTCGGGAGGAAACGTGGGTTCCCCTTGGTCAGGATGAGGCAAAATGCCAGACATATTGAAATATTTAACTCCCTACTCACTGCTGCTTCGCTCCATAAAGTCTTATGTCAATCTGTGCTCAGCAAGGAAAGCTGTTACTGCAGGGGCGGGCGAGGACCACGGAGTTAGATACAGAGTAAAGCTCCCCGACACTGTCCCCATCAAACACTCCCAGGACAGGTACAGCACGGGGTTAGATACAGAGTAAAGCTCCCTCTACACTGTCCCCATCAAACACTCCCAGGACAGGTACAGCACGGGGTTAGATACAGAGTAAAGCTCCCTCTACACTGTCCCCATCGAACACTCCCAGGACAGGTACAGCACGGGGTTAGATACAGAGTAAAGCTCCCACTACACTGTCCCCATCAAACTCTCCCAGGACAGGTACAGCACGGGGTTAGATACAGAGTAAAGCTCCCTCTACACTGTCCCCATCAAACACTCCCAGGACAGGTACAGCACGGGGTTAGATACAGAGTAAAGCTCCCTCTACACTGTCCCCATCAAACACTCCCAGGACAGGTACAGCACGGGGTTAGATACAGAGTAAAGCTCCCTCTACACTGTCCCCATCAAACACTCCCAGGACTGGTACAGCACGGGGTTAGACACAGAGTAAAGCTCCCTCTACACTGTCCCCATCAAACACTCCCAGGACAGGTACAGCACGGGGTTAGATACAGAGTAAAGCTCCCTCTACACTGTCTCCATCAAACACTCCCAGGACAGGTACAGCACGGGGTAGATACAGAGTAAAGCTCCCTCTACACTGTCCCCATCAAACACTCCCAGGACAGGTACAGCACGGGGTTAGATACAGAGTAAAGCTCCCTCTACACTGTCCCCATCAAACACTCCCAGGACAGGTACAGCACGGGGTTAGATACAGAGTAAAGCTCCCTCTACACTGTCCTCATCAAACACTCCCAGGACAGGTACAGCACGGGGTTCGATACAGAGTAAAGCTCCCTCTACACTGTCCCCATCAAACACTCCCAGGACACGTACAGCACGGGGTTAGATCCAGAGTAAAGCTCCGTCTACACTGTCCCCATCAAACACTCCCAGGACAGGTACAGCACGGGGTTAGATACAGAGTAAAGCTCCCTCTACACTGTCCCCATCAAACACTCCCAGGACACGTACAGCACGGGGTTAGATCCAGAGTAAAGCTCCGTCTACACTGTCCCCATCAAACACTCCCAGGACAGGTACAGCACGGGGTTCGATACAGAGTAAAGCTACCTCTACACTGTCCCCATCAAACACTCCCAGGACAGGTACGGCATGGGGTTAGATACAGAGTAAACTCCCTCTACACTGTCCCCATCAAACACTCCCAGGACAGGTACAGCACAGGGTTAGATACAGAGTAAAGCTCCCTCTACACTGTCCCCATCAAACACTCCCAGGACAGGTACAGCACGGGGTTAGATACAGAGTAAAGCTCCCTCTACACTGTCCCCATCAAACACTCCCAGGACAGGTACAGCATGGGGTTAGATACAGAGTAAAGCTCCCTCTACACTGTCCCCATCAAACACTCCCAGGACAGGTACAGCACGGGGTTAGATACAGAGTAAAGCTCCCTCTACACTGTCCCCATCACACACTCCCAGGACAGATACAGCACGGGGTTAGATACAGAGTAAAGCTCCCTCTACACTGTCCCCATCACACACTCCCAGGACAGGTACAGCACGGGGTTAGATACAGAGTAAAGCTCCCTCTACACTGTCCCCATCACACACTCCCAGGACAGGTACAGCACGGGGTTAGATACCGAGTAAAGCTCCCTCTACACTGTCCCCATCACACACTCCCAGGACAGATACAGCACGGGGTTAGATACAGAGTAAAGCTCCCTCTACACTGTCCCCATCAAACACTCCCAGGACAGGTACAGCACGGGGTTAGATACAGAGTAAAGCTCCCTCTACACTGTCCCCATCAAACACTCCCAGGACAGGTACAGCACGGGGTTAGATACAGAGTAAAGCTCCCTCTACACTGTCCCCATCAAACACTCCCAGGACAGGTACAGCACGGGGTTAGATACAGAGTAAAGCTCCCTCTACACTGTCCCCATCAAACACTCCCAGGACAGGTACAGCACGGGGTTAGACACAGAATGATGCTCCCTCTACACTGGGAATAAAGTATGTAAGCAGAATAGACTTTAAGAAAGGATTAAGTTCAGGGTGACACAAAGCATTCACAGAAATGAGTTCAGATTGTCCAGTTGTGTTGTGAATATCGGTGAAACTGTGTCCGGCTTGCGGCTGATCTTGCTAGTTCATGTCCTGATTCCCCTCGAGGGGAAGATCCTGCGGGATCACTACAGTCTTTCCTAATGGTTGGCCAAAATTGACAATTTGGTGAGCAATGGCCGGCTATTCGTCCACAGGAGGCTTCGCGGCCAAGCCTCCTCGGGGGGATTGTTGGAGCTACAGGAGATTGCCTTTCGATAGTTCCTTTGACATGGTAAACCCCTCGCCTGCCCCCACCATCAATCACAGGGAAGCGTCCCAAGGCGAAAGGGACACATATTTCGGGAGTCAGACTGGGCTAAGTAGGTCTCCCTCCCGCCTGCGTGTCAGGAGGATGTAGCTCCGTAATCCAGACCGACACTCACAGCGCCAGGACTGAGGGAGCGCAGCATTGTCGGAGAGTCAGTGCTGAGGGAGCGCCGCACTGTCGGAGGGTCAGTGCTGAGGGAGCGCCGCACTGTCGGAGGGTCAGTGCTGAGGGAGCGCCGCACTGTGGGAGGGTCAGTGCTGAGGGAGCACCGCACTGTCGGAGGGTCAGTACTGAGGGAGCGCTGCACTGTTGGAGGGTCAGTACTGAGGGAGCACCGCACTGTGGGAGGGTCAGTACTGAGGGAGCGCCGCACAGTGGGAGGGTCCGTACTGAGGGAGCGCCGCACTGTGGGAGGGTCAGTACTGAGAGAGCGCCGCACTGACGGAGGGTCAGTACTGAGGGAGCGCCGCACTGTTGGAGGGTCAGTACTGAGGGAGCGCCGCACTGTGGGAGGATCAGTACTGAGGGAGTGCCGCACTGTCGGAGGGTCAGTACTGTGGGAGCGTCGTACTGTGGGAGGATCAGTACTGAGGGAGTGCCGCACTGTCGGAGGGTCAGTACTGTGGGAGCGTCGTACTGTGGGAGGATCAGTACTGAGGGAGTGCTGCACTGTGGGAGGGTCAGTACTGTGGGAGCGTCGTACTGTCGGAGGGTCAGTACTGAGGGAGTGCCGCACTGTGGGAGGGTCAGTACTGAGGGAGCGCCGCACTGTGGGAGGGTCAGTACTGAGGGAGCGTTGCACTGTCAGAGGGTCAGTACTGAGGGAGCGCCGCACTGTCGGAGCGTCAGTGCTGAGGGAGCGTCGCACTGTCGGAGAGTCAATACTGAGGGAGTGCCGCACTGTGGGAGGGTCAGTACTGAGGGAGTGCCGCACTGTGGGAGGGTCAGTGCTGAGGGAGTGCCGCACTATGGGAGGGTCAGTACTGAGGGAGCGCCGCACTGTCAGAGGGTCAGTACTGAGGGAGCGCCACACTGTGGGAGGGTCAGTACTGAGGGAGCGCCGCACTGTGGGAGGGTCAGTACTGAGGGAGTGCCGCACTGTCGGAGGGTCAGTACTGAGGGAGCGCCGCACTGTCGGTGGGTTAGTACTGAGGGAGCACCGCACTGTCGGAGAGTCAGTGCTGAGGGAGCGCCGCACTGTGGGAGGATCAGTGCTGAGGGAGCACCGTACTGTCGGAGGGTCAGTACTGAGGGAGCGCCGCATTTTCGGAGGGTCAGTACTGAGGGAGCGCCTCACTGTGGGAGGGTCAGTACTGAGGGAGCGCCGCACTGTCGGAGGGTCAGTACTGAGGGAGCGCTGCACTGTTGGAGGGTCAGTACTGAGGGAGCGCCGCACAGTGGGAGGGTCCGTACTGAGGGAGCGCCGCACTGTGGGAGGGCCAGTACAGAGAGAGCGCCGCACTGACGGAGGGTCAGTACTGAGGGAGCGCCGCACTGTTGGAGGGTCAGTACTGAGGGAGCGCCGCACTGTGGGAGGATCAGTACTGAGGGAGTGCCGCACTGTCGGAGGGTCAGTACTGTGGGAGCGTCGTACTGTGGGAGGATCAGTACTGAGGGAGTTCCGCACTGTCGGAGGGTCAGTACTGTGGGAGCGTCGTACTGTGGGAGGATCAGTACTGAGGGAGTGCTGCACTGTGGGAGGGTCAGTACTGTGGGAGCGTCGTACTGTCGGAGGGTCAGTACTGAGGGAGTGCCGCACTGTGGGAGGGTCAGTACTGAGGGAGCGCCGCACTGTGGGAGGGTCAGTACTGAGGGAGCGTTGCACTGTCAGAGGGTCAGTACTGAGGGAGCGCCGCACTGTCGGAGCGTCAGTGCTGAGGGAGCGCCGCACTGTCGGAGAGTCAATACTGAGGGAGTGCCGCACTGTGGGAGGGTCAGTGCTGAGGGAGTGCCGCACTATGGGAGGGTCAGTACTGAGGGAGCGCCGCACTGTCAGAGGGTCAGTACTGAGGGAGCGCCGCACTGTCGGTGGGTTAGTACTGAGGAAGTTTTGCAGTCTTTCCAAGAAAGAAAAGGGCCGATCTGAGCCGCTGTCACATTGCTGCGAGGGATCATGTTCTTTCAGCGGTCACGGGATGAGGCAATGTCTTCGAGGGCGGGCGCCCGGCAGAGTTAATTCGGCGAGTTGCCGTTCCAAGGATTGAAGAGGTTGAGCGTGTCGTTGTCTCGCAGCACCTGGGAAAGGAGGTTGCAGCTGTCGGAGACGGCGCCAGTCAAACTCTTCACCTGCTCCCTGAAGGTGGGCACCTTGGCGCCGCTGCTGGAGAGCTGGGCCACGTCGCGGATCCACTGGACAAAGAGGAGGCAGGACGACACCACCCGCCGGGCCGCCTCCAGGATGTTGGCGTGGACGGACCGCCCCTCGGCTGGCAGATGTGCCGGCCTGCCCAGGAACTGGGGCTCGGTGGCCAGCCCCACCAGGGCGTGCACCGACTGGAGCAGGGGCCGGCTGAACACCACGCAGCGCGCCCGGGGCCCGCTCGCTGGGCGCCGCCCGCAGCTCCCGCACGCAGGCCAGCAGGGCGCGGGCGCAGCAGGATGCCCCCCGCAGGCCCAGCCGGAGCTGCTCGCGGGCCGAGGGCGTCGCGGCCCGCCTCGCCGGCCGGCCCGCAGCAGTCCGTCAGGCCCCGCAGGGCCCGGCCCACCCCCTGCGAGACGTCGGCCAGCCGGGCGGGCGAGAGCTGGCCGAGCGGCAGGCTCCCCAGGCAGCTGCAGTGCTGCTCCACCTCCTGCTCCAGCACCGACACCTTGTAGGGCTCGACGGGCCCCGGGCGGGCCGGCTTGGCTCCCGGCACCTCCAGCGCCGCCAGGTAGCCGGCGTGGGCGGAGCACTCCACCAGGGCCACCACCAGGTTGCAAAGCTCCAGCAGGCCGCGACCCACCTCCTCGTCCTTGCCGACGGGCACCAGGTACTGCAGCTCGTGGACCAGGATGGCTAGCCCCTTGGTGCGGGCAATGATGGTGTCTCGGCACTTCTCGAAGGACTCGCCGCAGGAGCTCAGGCTATTGCTTTCCACCGGGCGGGCATCGCAGGAGAGCAGCTGGTCCGCCACGTGCTGAATCTTCCTCTTGCAGGAGTCGGAGATGTAGACCAGGCGGCTCTCGTTGTAGGCGACGGGACTGTCCGGGGTCCAGGGTGCCCTCCCAGCCGCCGCAGTCCATCTCGCTCCCCGTCGAAACCCCGACCGGCGGCAGGCAGCAACAGGTTGCGCACCCTCTCTGATCTCCGAGCGAGGGGGTCCTCGAGACTGTCCGGCTCCCGCTGGAGCCCCTCAGGCCTTCCCGGCTTTCCGACGTCCCCGGCTCCCACTCTGCTCCTCGGCACAAGCTGTGCTTCCCGTCCGACTCTGTGTGTGTGTGTGTGTGGCTCAGGAAGTGGAGCAGAGGGAGAGGGGCGAGGGCGAGCAGGGAAGGGCGGGGCGATCTCCGCTTCCCTCGCAGTTGAACTGCAAACAGGCTTGGGGAAAAAAACAGGCAGGGCCCGGCTGCTGAGTGAACAGGGACGGGCCGCCTCAAAGGCTGAACCCAGCTCCTCCCCGCATCCCAAAACAACATCTATTCAGCCGCTCCAATCGCTTCCCCGGTGAACGGTCTCCCATTGTCCTGCAGCAACGCCGGGAGAACCGGAGGGTGTTCGGACCCAGAGTTCGAAACCGTCGGAGATGGTGTGGGGAAGAATAGAGGGACTCGTCCGTCCCCCCCGCCCGAGCCGCACCCCACTTCTTCCAATAGCGACAGTGGGGATCCTTCACCCAACGGCAGAGAGTGCAGTGGTCCCTCAGTGCTGACCCTCCCACAGTGCGGTGCTCCCTCAGTACTGACCCTCTGACAGTGCGGCGCTCCCTCAGTACTGACCCTCCCACAGTGCGGCACTCCCTCAGTACTGACCCACTGACAGTGCGGCGCTCCCTCAGCACTGACCCTCCCACAGTGCGGCGCTCCCTCAGTACTGACCCTCCCACAGTGCGGCACTCCCTCAGTACTGACGCTCACATAGTGCGGCGCTCCCTCAGTACTGACCCTCTGACAGTGCGGCGCTCCCTCAGCACTGACCCTCCCACAGTGCGGCGCTCCCTCAGTACTGACCCTCCCACAGTGCGGCACTCCCTCAGTACTGACGCTCACATAGTGCGGCGCTCCCTCAGTACTGACCCTCTGACAGTGCGGCGCTCCCTCAGTACTGACGCTCACATAGTGCGGCGCTCCCTCAGTACTGACCCTCTGACAGTGCGGCGCTCACTCAGTACTGACCCTCCCACAGTGCGGCGCTCCCTCAGTACTGACCCTCCCACAGTGCGGTGCTCCCTCAGTACTGACCCTCCCACAGTGCGGCGCTCCCTCAGTACTGACCCTCCCACAGAGCGGCGCTCCCTCAGTACTGACCCTCCCACAGTGCGGCACTCCCTCAGTACTGACCCTCCCACAGTGCAGCACTCCCTCAGTGCTGACCCTCTGACAGTGCGGCGCTCCCTCAGTACTGACCCTCCCACAGTGCGGTGCTCCCTCAGTACTGACCCTCCCACAGTGCGGTGCTCCCTCAGTGCTGACCCTCTGACAGTGCGGCGCTCCCTCAGTACTGACCTTCCGACAGTGCATGGCTCCCTCAGTACTGACCCTCCCACAGTGCGGCGCTCCCTCAGTACTGACCCTCTGACAGTGCGGCGCTCCCTCAGTACTGACCCTCCCACAGTGCGGCGCTCCGTCTGTACTGACCCTCCAACAGTGCGGCGCTCCCTCAGTACTGACCCTCCAACAATGCGGCTCTCCCTCAGTACTGACCCTCCCACAGTGCGGCGCTCCCTCAGTACTAACCCTCCCACAGTGCAGCGTTCCCTCAGTACTGACACTCTGACAGTGCGGCACTCCCTCAGTACTGACCCTCCGACAGTGCGGCGCTCCCTCAGTACTGACCTCCAACAATGCGGCGCTCCCTCAGTACTGACCCTCTGACAGTGCGGTGCTCCGTCTGTACTGACCGTCCAACAGTGCGGCGCTCCCTCAGTACTGACCCTCCAACAATGCGGCGCTCCCTCAGTACTGACCCTCCCACAGTGCGGCGCTCCCTCAGTACTGACCCTCTGACAGTGCGGCGCTCCCTCAGTACTGACCCTCCCACAGTGCGGCGCTCCGTCTGTACTGACCCTCCAACAGTGCGGCGCTCCCTCAGTACTGACCCTCCAACAATGCGGCTCTCCCTCAGTACTGACCCTCCCACAGTGCGGCGCTCCCTCAGTACTAACCCTCCCACAGTGCAGCGTTCCCTCAGTACTGACACTCTGACAGTGCGGCACTTCCCTCAGTACTGACCCTCCGACAGTGCGGCGCTCCCTCAGTACTGACCTCCAACAATGCGGCGCTCCCTCAGTACTGACCCTCTGACAGTGCGGCGCTCCGTCTGTACTGACCGTCCAACAGTGCGGCGCTCCCTCAGTACTGACCCTCCAACAATGCGGCGCTCCCTCAGTACTGACCCTCCCACAGTGCGGCGCTCCTCAGTACTAACCCTCCCACAGTGCAGCGCTCCCTCAGTACTGACCCTCTGACAGTGCGGCACTCCCTCAGAACTGACCCTCCGACAGTGCGGCGCTCCCTCAGTACTGACCCTCCAACAATGCGGTACTCCCTCAGTACTGACCCTCCGACACTGCGGCGCACCCTCAGCACTGACCCTCCCACAGTGTGGCTCTCCCTCAGTACTGACCCTCCGACAGTGCGGCACTCCCTCAGTAACTGGACCCTCCGACAGTGCGGCACTCCCTCAGTACTGACCCCTCCGACACTGCGGCACTCCCTCAGTACTGACCCCTCCGACACTGCGGCGCACCCTCAGTACTGACCCTCCCACAGTGTGGCTCTCCCTCAGTACTGACCCTCCCACAGTGCGGCGTTCCCTCAGTTCTGACCCTCCGACAGTGCGGCAATCCCTCAGTACTGACCCTCCGACAGTGCGGCACTCCCTCAGTACCGACCCTCCAACAATGCGGCATTCCTCAGTACTGACCCTCCAACAGTGCGGCGCTCCCTCAGTCCTGACCCTCCCACAGTGCGGCGCTCCCTCAGCACTGACTCTCCCACAATTAGGCGCTCCCTCAGTACTGACCATCCCACAGTGCGGCGCTCCCTCAGTACTGACCCTCCAACAGTGCGGCACTGCCTCAGTACTGACCCTCCGACAGTGTGGCGCTCGCTCAGCACTGACCTTCCCACAGTGCGGCGCTCCCTCAGCACTGACCCTCCAACAGCGCGGCGCTCCCTCAGTACTGACCCTCCCACAGTGCGGCGCTCCTCAGCACTGACCCTCCGACAGTGCGGCGCTCCCTCAGTACTGACCCTCCCACAGTGGGGCGCTCCCTCAGTACTGACCCTCCGACAGTGCGGCGCTCCCTCAGTACTGACCCTCCGACAGTGTGTGGCGCACCCTCAGTCCTGACCTTCCCACAGTGTGGCGTTCCCTCAGTACTAACCCTCCCACAGTGCAGCGTTCCCTCAGTACTGACACTCTGACAGTGCGGCACTCCCTCAGTACTGACCCTCCGACAGTGCGGCGCTCCCTCAGCACTGACTCTCCCACAATTAGGCGCTCCCTCAGTACTGACCATCCCACAGTGCGGCATTCCCTCAGAACTGACCCTCCGACAGTGCGGCGCTCCCTCAGTACTGACCCTCCGACAGTGCGGTGCTCCCTCAGTACTGACCCTCCGACAGTGCGGCGCTCCCTCAGCACTGACCCTCCCACAGTGCGGCGCTCCCTCAGCACTGACCCCCCCAACAGTGCGGCGCTCCCTCAGTACTGAACCTCCCACAGTGCGGCGTTCCCTCAGCACTGACCCTCCGACAGTGCGGCACTCCCTCAGGACTGACCCTCCGACAGTGCGGCGCTCCGTCTGTACTGACCCTCCAACAGTGCGGCGCTCCCTCAGTACTGACCCTCCAACAATGCGGCACTCCCTCAGTACTGACCCTCCCACAGTG
>NC_092732.1:33126909-33151976 GCF_047496885.1 Scyliorhinus torazame | reverse complement strand
CCCAACCACTTTCAACGCATCTCTGCCGTACCTAAGAGCGACAAGCAGGATGCGTGGCCATTCTCGGCAAGGTAATGACAAGTCTCCCATTTGGAGCGCCGCACTGTGGGAGGGTCAGTGCTGAGGGAGCACCGCACTGTGGGAGGGTCAGTACTGAGGGAGCACCGCACTGTGGGAGGGTCAGTACTGAGGGAGCTCCGCACTGTCGGAGGGTCAGTACTGAGGGAGCGCCGCACTGTGGGAGGGTCAGTACTGAGGGAGTGCCGCACTGTCAGAGGGTCAGTACTGAGGGAGCGCCGCACTGTCAGAGGGTCAGTACTGAGGGAGCGCCGCACTGTGGGAGGGTCAGTACTGAGGGAGCGCCGCACTGTCGGAGGGTCAGTACTGAGGGAGCCCGGCACTGTCAGAGGGTCAGTGCTGAGGGAGCACCGCACTGTCGGAGGGTCAGTACTGAGGGAGTGCCGCATTGTTGGAGGGTCAGTACTGAGGGAGCGCCGCACTGTGGGAGGGTCAGTACAGACGGAGCGCCGCACTGTGGGAGGGTCAGTATTGAGGGAGTGCCGCATTGTTGGAGGGTCAGTACTGAGGGAGCGCCGCACTGTTGGAGGGTCAGTACAGACGGAGCGCCGCACTGTCGGAGGGTCAGTACTGAGGGAGTGCCGCACTGTCGGAGGGTCAGTGCTGAGGGAACGCCGCACTGTGGGAGGTTCAGTACTGAGGGAGCGCCGCACTGTTGGGGGGGTCAGTGCTGAGGGAGCGCCGCACTGTGGGAGGGTCAGTACTGAGGGAGCGCCGCACTGTCGGAGGGTCAGTTCTGAGGGAATGCCGCACTGTGGGATGGTCAGTACTGAGGGAGCGCCTAATTGTGGGGAGAGTCAGTGCTGAGGGAGCGCCGCACTGTCGGAGGGTCAGTACTGAGGGAGTGCCGCACTGTGGGAGGGTTAGTACTGAGGGAACGCCACACTGTGGGAAGGTCAGGACTGAGGGTGCGCCACACTGTCGGAGGGTCAGTACTGAGGGAGCGCCGCACTGTCGGAGGGTCAGTACTGAGGGAGCGCCCCACTGTGGGAGGGTCAGTACTGAGGGAGCGCTGCACTGTCGGAGGGTCAGTGCTGAGGGAGCGCCGCACTGTGGGAGGGTCAGTACTGAGGGAGTGCCGCATTGTTGGAGGGTCAGTACTGAGGGAGCGCCGCACTGTTGGAGGGTCAGTACAGACGGAGCGCCGCAATGTCGGAGGGTCAGTACTGAGGGAGTGCCGCACTGTCGGAGGGTCAGTGCTGAGGGAACGCCGCACTGTGGGAGGTTCAGTACTGAGGGAGCGCCGCACTGTTGGGTCAGTGCTGAGGGAGCGCCGCACTGTGGGAGGGTCAGTACTGAGGGAGCGCCGCACCGTCGGAGGGTCAGTTCTGAGGGAATGCCGCACTGTGGGATGGTCAGTACTGAGGGGAGCGCCTAATTGTGGGAGAGTCAGTGCTGAGGGAGCGCCGCACTGTCGGAGGG
Source organism: Scyliorhinus torazame (assembly GCF_047496885.1). Taxonomy (NCBI): domain Eukaryota; kingdom Metazoa; phylum Chordata; class Chondrichthyes; order Carcharhiniformes; family Scyliorhinidae; genus Scyliorhinus; species Scyliorhinus torazame. The sequence continues at coordinate 33,150,476 of NC_092732.1, read as the reverse complement.
TCAGTACTGAGGGAGTGCCGCACTGTGGGAGGGTTAGTATTGAGGGAACGCCACACTGTGGGAAGGTCAGGACTGAGGGTGCGCCACACTGTCGGAGGGTCAGTACTGAGGGAGCGCCGCACTGTCGGAGGGTCAGTACTGAGGGAGCGCCCCACTGTGGGAGGGTCAGTACTGAGGGAGCGCTGCACTGTCGGAGGGTCAGTGCTGAGGGAGCGCCGCACTGTGGGAGGGTCAGTACTGAGGGAGCGCCGCGCTGTTGGAGGGTCAGTGCTGAGGGAGCGCCGCACTGTGGGAGGGTCAGTGCTGAGCGAGCGCCACACTGTCGGAGGGTCAGTACTGAGGCAGTGCCGCACTGTTGGAGGGTCAGTACTGAGGGAGCGCCGCACTGTGGGATGGTCAGTACTGAGGGAGCGCATAATTGTGGGAGAGTCAGTGCTGAGGGAGCGCCGCACTGTGGGAGGGTCAGGACTGAGGGAGCGCCGCACTGTTGGAGGGTCAGTACTGAGGGAATGCCGCATTGTTGGAGGGTCAGTACTGAGGGAGTGCCGCACTGTCGGAGGGTCAGTACTGAGGGATTGCCGCACTGTCGGAGGGTCAGTACTGAGGGAACGCCGCACTGTGGGAGGGTCAGTACTGAGGGAGAGCCACACTGTGGGAGGGTCAGTACTGAGGGTGCGCCGCAGTGTCGGAGGGTCAGCACTGAGGGAGTGCCGCACTGTCGGAGGGTCAGTATTGAGGGAGTGCCGCACTGTCGGAGGGTCAGTACTGAGGGAGAGCCACACTGTGGGAGGGTCAGTACTGAGGGTGCGCCGCAGTGTCGGAGGGTCAGTACTGAGGGAGTACCGCATTGTTGGAGGGTCAGTACTGAGGGAGCGCCGCACTGTCGGAGGGTCAGTTCTGAGGGAGTGCCGCACTGTCAGAGGGTCAGTACTGAGGGAGCGCCGCATTGTTGGAGGGTCAGTACTGGGGGAGCGCCGCACTGTCGGAGGGTCAGTACTGAGGGAGTGCCGCACTGTCAGAGTGTCAGTACTGAGGGAACGCTGCACTGTGGGAGGGTCAGTACTGAGGGAGCGCCGCACTGTGGAAGGGTCAGTACTGAGGGAATGCCGCATTGTTGGAGGGTCAGTACTGAGGGAGTGCCGCACTGTCGGAGGGTCAGTACTGAGGGAGTGCCGCACTGTCGGAGGGTCAGTACTGAGGGAACGCCGCACTGTGGGAGGGTCAGTACTGAGGGAGAGCCACACTGTGGGAGGGTCAGTACTGAGGGTGCGCCGCAGTGTCGGAGGGTCAGTACTGAGGGAGTGCCGCAGTCTCGGAGGGTCAGTACTGAGGGAGTGCCGCACTGTCGGAGGGTCAGTACTGAGGGAGTGCCGCACTTTCGGAGGGTCAGTACTGAGGGAGAGCACACTGTGGGAGGGTCAGTGCTGAGGGTGCGCCGCAGTGTCGGAGGGTCAGTACTGAGGGAGTACCGCATTGTTGGAGGGTCAGTACTGAGGGAGCGCCGCACTGTCGGAGGGTCAGTTCTGAGGGAGTGCCGCACTGTCAGAGGGTCAGTACTGAGGGAGCGCCGCATTGTTGGAGGGTCAGTACTGAGGGAGCGCCGCACTGTCGGAGGGTCAGTACTGAGGGGAGTGCCGCACTGTCAGAGTGTCAGTACTGAGGGAACGCTGCACTGTGGGAGGGTTAGTACTGAGGGAGCGCCGCACTGTGGGAGGGTCAGTACTGAGGGAGAGCCGCATTGTTGGAGGGTCAGTACTGAGGGAGCGCCGCACTGTTGGACGGTCAGTACAGACGGAGCGCCGCACTGTCAGAGGGTCAGTACTGAGGGAGCGCCGCATTGTTGGAGGTCAGTACTGAGGGAGCGCCGCACTGTCGGAGGGTCAGTACTGAGGGAGTGCCGCACTGTCAGAGTGTCAGTACTGAGGGAACGCTGCACTGTGGGAGGGTTAGTACTGAGGGAGCGCCGCACTGTGGGAGGGTCAGTACTGAGGGAGAGCCGCATTGTTGGAGGGTCAGTACTGAGGGAGCGCCGCACTGTTGGAGGGTCAGTACAGACGGAGCGCCGCACTGTGGGAGGGTCAGTACTGAGGGAGCGCCGCACTGTCAGAGGGTCAGTACTGAGGGAGCGCCGCACTGTGGGAGGGTCAGTACTGAGGGAGCCATGCACTGTCGGAAGGTCAGTACTGAGGGAGCGCCGCACTGTCAGAGGGTCAGCACTGAGGGAGCACCGCACTGTGGGAGGGTCAGTACTGAGGGAGCACCGCACTGTGGGAGGGTCAGTACTGAGGGAGCGCCGCACTGTCAGAGGGTCAGCACTGAGGGAGCACCGCACTGTGGGAGGGTCAGTACTGAGGGAGTGCCGCACTGTGGGAGGGTCAGTACTGAGGGAGCGCCGCACTGTGGGAGGGTCAGTACTGAGGGAGCGCCGCACTGTGGGAGGGTCAGTACTGAGGGAGCGCCGCACTGTGGGAGGGTCAGCACTGAGGGAGCACCGCACTGTGGGAGGGTCAGTACTGAGGGAGCGCCGCACTGTGGGAGGGTCAGTACTGAGGGAGCGCCGCACTGTCAGAGGGTCAGTGCTGAGGGAGCGCCGCACTATGTGAGCGTCAGTACTGAGGGAGCACCGCACTGTGGGAGGGTCAGCACTGAGGGAGCACCGCACTGTGGGAGGTTCAGTACTGAGGGAGCGCCGCACTATGGGAGGGTCAGTACTGAGGGAGCACCGCCCTGTGGGAGGGTCAGTACTGAGGGAGTGCCGCACTGTCAGAGGGTCAGTACTGAGGGAGCGCCGCACTGTGGGAGGGTCAGTACTGAGGGAGTGCCGCACTGTGGGAGGGTCAGTACTGAGGGAGCACCGCACTGTGGGAGGGTCAGTACTGAGGGAGCGCTGCACTCTCTGCCGTTGGGTGAAGGATCCCCACTGTCGCTATTGGAAGAAGTGGGGTGCGGCTCGGGCGGGGGGACGGACGAGTCCCTCTATTCTTCCCCACACCATCTCCGACGGTTTCGAACTCTGGGTCCGAACACCCTCCGGTTCTCCCGGCGTTGCCGCAGGACAATGGGAGACCGTTCACCGGGGAAGCGATTGGAGCAGCTGAATAGATGTTGTTTTGGGATGCGGGGAGGAGCTGGGTTCAGCCTTTGAGGCGGCCCGTCCCTGTTCACTCAGCAGCCGGGCCCTGCCTGTTTTTTCCCCAAGCCTGTTTGCAGTTCAACTGCGAGGGAAGCGGAGATCGCCCCGCCCTTCCCTGCTCGCCCTCGCCCCTCTCCCTCTGCTCCACTTCCTGAGCCACACACACACACACACAGAGTCGGACGGGAAGCACAACTTGTGCCGAGGAGCAGAGTGGGAGCCGGGGACGTCGGAAGGCCGGGAAGGCCTGAGGGGCTCCAGCGGGAGCCGGACAGTCTCGAGGACCCCCTCGCTCGGAGATCAGAGAGGGTGCGCAACCCGTTGCTGCCTGCCGCCGGTCGGGGTTTCGACGGGGAGCGAGATGGACTGCGGCGGCTGGGAGGGCGCCCTGGACCCGGACAGTCCCGTCGCCTACAACGAGAGCCGCCTGGTCTACATCTCCGACTCCTGCAAGAGGAAGATTCAGCATGTGGCGGACCAGCTGCTCTCCTGCGATGCCCGCCCGGTGGAAAGCAATAGCCTGAGCTCCTGCGGCGAGTCCTTCGAGAACTGCCGAGACACCATCATTGCCCGCACCAAGGGGCTAGCCATCCTGGTCCACGAGCTGCAGTATCTGGTGCCCGTCGGCAAGGACGAGGAGGTGGGTCGCGGCCTGCTGGAGCTTTGCAACCTGGTGGTGGCCCTGGTGGAGTGCTCCGCCCACGCCGGCTACCTGGCGGCGCTGGAGGTGCCGGGAGCCAAGCCGGCCCGCCCGGGGCCCGTCGAGCCCTACAAGGTGTCGGTGCTGGAGCAGGAGGTGGAGCAGCACTGCAGCTGCCTGGGGAGCCTGCCGCTCGGCCAGCTCTCGCCCGCCCGGCTGGCCGACGTCTCGCAGGGGGTGGGCCGGGCCCTGCGGGGCCTGACGGACTGCTGCGGGCCGGCCGGCGAGGCGGGCCGCGACGCCCTCGCCCGCGAGCAGCTCCGGCTGGGCCTGCGGGGGGCGTCCTGCTGCGCCCGCGCCCTGCTGGCCTGCGTGCGGGAGCTGCGGGCGGCGCCCAGCGAGCGGGCCCGGGCGCGCTGCGTGGTGTTCAGCCGGCCCCTGCTCCAGTCGGTGCACGCCCTGGTGGGCCTGGCCACCGAGCCCCAGTTCCTGGGCAGGCCGGCACATCTGCCAGCCGAGGGGCGGTCCGTCCACGCCAACATCCTGGAGGCGGCCCGGCGGGTGGTCTCGTCCTGCCTCCTCTTTGTCCAGTGGATCCGCGACGTGGCCCAGCTCTCCAGCAGCGGCGCCAGGGTGCCCACCTTCAGGGAGCAGGTGAAGAGTTTGACTGGCGCCGTCTCCGACAGCTGCAACCTCCTTTCCCAGGTGCTGCGAGACAACGACACGCTCAACCTCTTCAATCCTTGGAACGGCAACTCGCCGAATTAACTCTGCCGGGCGCCCGCCCTCGAAGACATTGCCTCATCCCGTGACCGCTGAAAGAACACGATCCCTCGCAGCAATGTGACAGCGGCTCAGATCGGCCCTTTTCTTTCTTGGAAAGACTGCAAGACTTCCTCAGTACTGACCCACCGACAGTGCGGCGCTCCCTCAGTACTGACCCTCCCACAGTGCGGTGCTCCCTCAGTACTGACCCTCTGACAGTGCGGCGCTCCCTCAGTACTGACCCTCCCACAGTGCGGTGCTCCCTCAGTACTGACCCTCTGACAGTGCAGCACTCCCTCAGTACTGACCCTCCCACAGTGCGACGCTCCCTCAGTACTGACCCTCTGACAGTGCGGTGCTCCCTCAGTACTGACCCTCTGACAGTGCGGCACTCCCTCAGTACTGACCCTCTGACAGTGCGGCGCTCCCTCAGTACTGACCCTCCCATAGTGCGGCACTCCCTCAGCACTGACCCTCCCACAGTGCGGCACTCCCTCAGTATTGACTCTCCGACAGTGCGACGCTCCCTCAGTACTGACCCTCCGACAGTGCGGCACTCCCTCAGTACTGACCCTCCCACAGTGCGGCGCTCCCTCAGTACTGACCCTCTGACAGTGCGGCGCTCCCTCAGTACTGACCCTCCCACAGTGTGGCGCTCCCTCAGTACTGACCCTCTGACAGTGCGGCGCTCCCTCAGTACTGACCCTCCCATAGTGCGGCACTCCCTCAGCACTGACCCTCCCACAGTGCGGCACTCCCTCAGTATTGACTCTCCGACAGTGCGACGCTCCCTCAGCACTGACGCTCCGACAGTGCGGCGCTCCCTCAGTACTGACCCTCTGACAGTGCAACGCTCCCTCAGTACTGACCCTCCCACAGTGCGGCGCTCCCTCAGTACTGACCCTCCCACAGTGCGGCACTCCCTCAGTACTGACCCTCCGACAGTACGACGCTCCCACAGTACTGACCCTCCCACAGTGCAGCACTCCCTCAGTACTGACCCTCCGACAGTGCAACGCTCCCTCAGTACTGACCCTCCCACAGTGCGGCGCTCCCTCAGTACTGACCCTCCCACAGTGCGGCACTCCCTCAGTACTGACCCTCCGACAGTACGACGCTCCCACAGTACTGACCCTCCCACAGTGCAGCACTCCCTCAGTACTGATCCTCCCACAGTACGACGCTCCCACAGTACTGACCCTCCGACAGTGCGGCACTCCCTCAGTACTGATCCTCCCACAGTACGACGCTCCCACAGTACTGACCCTCCGACAGTGCGGCACTCCCTCAGTACTGATCCTCCCACAGTGCGGCGCTCCCTCAGTACTGACCCTCCAACAGAGCGGCGCTCCCTCAGTACTGACTCTCCGTCAGTGCGGCGCTCTCTCAGTACTGACCCTCCCACAGTGCGGCGCTCCCTCAGTACGGACCCTCCCACTGTGCGGCGCTCCCTCAGTACTGACCCTCCAACAGTGCAGCGCTCCCTCAGTACTGACCCTCCGACAGTGCGGCACTCCCTCAGTACTGACCCTCCCACAGTGAGGCGCTCCCTCAGTACTGACCCTCCGAAAATGCGGCGCTCCCTCAGTACTGACCCTCCGACAGTGCGGTGCTCCCTCAGCACTGACCCTCCCACAGTGCGGCGCTCCCTCAGCACTGACCCTCCGACAGTGCGGCGCTCCCTCAGCACTGACCCTCCGACAGTGCGGCGCTCCCTCAGCACTGACTCTCCGACAGTGCGGCGCTCCCTCAGTCCTGGCGCTGTGAGTGTCGGTCTGGATTACGGAGCTACATCCTCCTGACACGCAGGCGGGAGGGAGACCTACTTAGCCCAGTCTGACTCCCGAAATATGTGTCCCTTTCGCCTTGGGACGCTTCCCTGTGATTGATGGTGGGGGCAGGCGAGGGGTTTACCATGTCAAAGGAACTATCGAAAGGCAATCTCCTGTAGCTCTAACAATCCCCCCGAGGAGGCTTGGCCGCGAAGCCTCCTGTGGACGAATAGCCGGCCGTTGCTCACCAAATTGTCAATTTTGGCCAACCATTAGGAAAGGCTGGGGCACTGTACAGTGATCCCGCAGGATATTCCCCTCGAGGGGAATCAGGACATGAACTAGCAAGATCAGGCAAGCCGGACACAGTTTCACCGATATTCACAACACAACTGGACAATCTGAACTCATTTCTGTGAATGCTTTGTGTCACCCTGAACTTAATCCTTTCTTAAAGTCTATTCTGCTTACATACTTTATTCCCAGTGTAGAGGGAGCATCATTCTGTGTCTAACCCCGTGCTGTACCTGTCCTGGGAGTGATTGATGGGGACAGTGTAGAGGGAGCTTTACTCTGTATCTAACCCCGTGCTGTACCTGTCCTGGGAGTGTTTGATGGGGACAGTGTAGAGGGAGCTTTACTCTGTATCTAACCCCGTGCTGTACCTGTCCTGGGAGTGTTTGGTGGGGACAGTGTAGAGGGAGCTTTACTCTGTATCTAACCCCGTGCTGTACCTGTCCTGGGAGTGTTTGATGGGGACAGTGTAGAGGGAGCTTTACTCTGTATCTAACCCCATGCTGTAACTGTCCTGGGAGTGTTTGATGGGGACAGTGTAGAGGGAGCTTTACTCTATCTAACCCCGTGCTGTACCTGTCCTGGGAGTGTTTGATGGGGACAGTGTAGAGGGAGCTTTACTCTGTATCTAACCCTGTGCTGTACCTGTCCTGGGAGTGTTTGATGGGGACAGTGTAGAGGGAGTTTGCCGTACCTGTCCTGGGAGTGTTTGATGGGGACAGTGTAGAGGTAGCTTTACTCTGTATCGAACCCCGTGCTGTACCTGTCCTGGGAGTGTTTGATGGGGACAGTGTAGACGGAGCTTTACTCTGGATCTAACCCCGTGCTGTACGTGTCCTGGGAGTGTTTGATGGGGACAGTGTAGAGGGAGCTTTACTCTGTATCTAACCCCGTGCTGTACCTGTCCCGGGAGTGGTTGATGGGGACAGTGTAGAGGGAGCTTTACTCTGTATCTAACCCCGTGCTGTACCTGTCCTGGGAGTGTTTGATGGGGACAGTGTAGACGGAGCTTTACTCTGGATCTAACCACGTGCTGTACGTGTCCTGGGAGTGTTTGATGGGGACAGTGTAGAGGGAGCTTTACTCTGTATCTAACCCCGTGCTGTACCTGTCCTGGGAGTGTTTGATGGGGACAGTGTAGAGGGAGCTTTACTCTGTATCTAACCCCGTGCTGTACCTGTCCTGGGAGTGTTTGATGGGGACAGTGCAGAGGGAGCTTTACTCTGTATCTAACCCCGTGCTGTCCCTGTCCTGGGAGTGTTTGATGGGGACAGTGCAGAGGGAGCTTTACTCTGTATCTAACCACGTGCTGTCCCTGTCCTGGAAGTGTTTGATGGGGACAGTGTAGAGGGAGCTTTACTCTGTATCTAACCCCGTGCTGTACCTGTCCTGGGAGTGTTTGATGGGGACAGTGTAGAGGGAGCTTTACTCTGTATCTAACCCCGTGCTGTACCTGTCCTGGGAGTGTTTGATGGGGACAGTGTACAGGGAGCTTTACTCTGTATCTAACCCCGTGCTGTACCTGTCCTGGGAGTGTTTGATGGGGACAGTGTACAGGGAGCTTTACTCTGTATCTAACCCCGTGCTGTACCTGTCCTGGGAGTGTTTGATGGGGACAGTGTAGAGGGAGCTTTACTCTGTATCTAACCCCGTGCTGTACCTGTCCTGGGAGTGTTTGATGGGGACAGTGTAGAGGGAGCTTTACTCTGTATCTAACCCCGTGCTGTACCTGTCCTGGGAGTGTTTGATGGGGACTGTGTCGAGGGACCTTTACTCTGTATCTAACCCCGTGCTGTCTCTGTCCTGAGAGTGTTTGATGGGGACTGTGTAGAGGGACCTTTACTCTGTATCTAACCCCGTGCTGTCTCTGTCCTGAGAGTGTTTGACGGGGACAGTGTCGGGGAGCTTTACTCTGTATCTAACTCCGTGGTCCTCGCCCGCCCCTGCAGTAACAGCTTTCCTTGCTGAGCACAGATTGACATAAGACTTTATGGAGCGAAGCAGCAGTGAGTAGGGAGTTAAATATTTCAATATGTCTGGCATTTTGCCTCATCCTGACCAAGGGGAACCCACGTTTCCTCCCGAAGCAAGTCTGGGACCAAACCCTTTCCTTCAATTGTGCTCACTCGTTGATGGGGAAGCTGAGTGGGGAATGACCAAACTGGGACCCACGCCTGGGAGTCCGTGCTGAACGGGGCTACAATACCTCTGCCGTTTTACCCATTCAACCAAACCCCTTCCAGATTTCTGAAATGCCTGTTCCGCAGCTACAACAGGGACGTGCATCAATCTAGCACCTGTCACATCCCACGACGCCTCATGGAGATGCAATCGAACTCTGAACCCCCCGCCGCCCGTGCCACATGAGCAAATATCCAGGACAGGCTCGGGCAAAAAGGACGGTTTTGAGGAGAGAGAGAGGGAGGGAGGGAATTCCAGAGCTCAGGGCACCCCCACAGGCAGCTGAAGGCACGGCCGCCAATGGCGGAGCGATGGGAATCGGGGGGGACGCTCGAGAGGCCGGGATTGGAGGAGCGCAGAGATCTCGGAGGGTTGTAGGGAGCTGGAGGCGGTTACAGAGATAGGGAGGGGGTGTAGGGGCTGGAGGAGGTTACAGAGATAGGGAGGGGGTGTAGGGGCTGGAGGAGGTTACAGAGATAGGGAGGGGGCGTGGGGACTGGAGGAGGTTACAGAGATAGGGAGGGGTTGTAGTGGGCTGGAGGAGGTTACAGAGATAGGGAGGGGGTGTCGGGGCTGGAGGAGGTTACAGAGATAGGGAGGGGGTGTAGGGGGCTGGAGGAGGTTACAGAGATAGGGAGGGGGTGTAGGGGCAGGAGGAGGTTACAGAGATAGGGAGGGGGTGTAGGGGCTGGAGGAGGTTACAGAGATAGGGAGGGGTTGTAGGGGCTGGAGGAGGTTTCAGAGATAGGGAGGGGATGTAGGAACTGGAGGAGGTTACAGAGATAGGGAGGGGGTGTAGGGGCTGGAGGAGGTTACAGAGATAGGGAGGGGGTGTAGGGAGCTGGAGGAGGTTACAGAGATAGGGAGGGGGTGTAGGGGCTGGAGGAGGTTACAGAGATAGGTAGGGGCTGGAGGGGGTTACAGAGATAGGGAAGGGGTGTAGGGGCTGGAGGAGGGGTAGGGGCAGGTGGAGGTTACAGAGATAGAGGGGGTGTAGGGGATGGAGGTGTTTACAGAGATAGGGAGGATGTGTATGGGCTGGAGGAGGCTACAGAGATAGGGAGGGGGTGTAAGGGCTGGAAGAGGTTACAGAGATAGGGAGGGGGTGTAGGGGGCTGGAGGAGGTTTCAGAGATAGGGAGGGGATGTAGGGACTGGAGGAGGTTACAGAGATAGGGAGGGGGGTAGGGGCTGGAGGAGGTTTCAGAGATAGGGAAGGGATGTAGGGACTGGAGGAAGTTACAGAGATAGGGGGGTAGGGGCTGGAGGAGGTTACAGAGATAGGGAGGGGTTGTAGGTGCTGGAGGAGGTTTCAGAGATAGGGAGGGGGTGTAGCGGCTGGAGGAGGTTACAGGGATAGTGAGGGGGTGTAGGGGCTGGAGGAGGTTACAGAGATAGGGAGGGGGTGTAGGGACTGGAGGAGGTTACAGAGCTAGGGAGGGGGTGTAGGGGCTGGAGGGGGTTACAGAGATAGGGAGGGGGTGTAGCGGCTGGAGGAGGTTACAGGGATAGTGAGGGGGTGTAGGGGCTGGAGGAGGTTACAGAGATAGGGAGGGGGTGTAGGGACTGGAGGAGGTTACAGAGCTAGGGAGGGGGTGTAGGGGCTGGAGGGGGTTACAGAGATAGGGAGGGGGTGTAGGGGCTGGAGTAGGTTACAGAGATAGGGAGGGGGTGTAGGGTCCGGAGGAGGTTACAGAGATAGGATGGGGTTGTAGTAGCTGGAGGAGTTTACAAAGATAGGGAGGGGGTTACAGAGATAGGGAGGGGGTGTAGGGGGCTGGAGGTGGTTACAGAGATAGGGAGGGGGTGTAGGGGCTGGAGGAGGTTACAGAGAGGTAGGGGCTGAAGGAGATTACAGAGATAGGGAGGGGATGTAGGGGCTGGAGGAGGTTACAGAGATGGGGAGGGTTGTCGGGGCTGGAGGAGGGGTAGGGGCAGGTGGAGGTTACAGAGATAGAGGGGGTGTAGGGGATATAGGTGTTTACAGAGATAGGGTATGTATGGGCTGGAGGAGGCTGCAGAGATAGGGAGGGGTTGTAGGGGCTGGAGGAGGTTGGGGTGTAGGGACTGAGGGAAGTTACAGAGATAGGGTGGGCTTTACAGAAATAGAGGGGGTGTAGGGGCTGGAGGAGGTTACAGAGATAGGAAGGGGTTGTATGGGCTGGAGGAGGTTCCAGAGAGGTAGGGGCTGGAGGAAGTTACAGAAAGCGAGAGAGTGCAGGGACTAGAGGAGCTTACAGAGATAGGGAGGGGGTGTGGGAGCTGGAGGAGGTAACAGAGATAGGGAGGGGGTATAGTGGCTGAACCAGGTTACAGAGATAAGGCACTGACCCTCCCTCAATGCGGTGCTCCCTCGGTACTGACCTTCCGACAGTGCGAAGCTCCCGTAGTACTGACCCTCCCACAGTGGGGCGCTCCCTCAGTACTGACCCTCCGACAGTGCGGAGCTCCCTCAGCACTGACTCTCCGACAGTGCGGCGCTCCCTCAGCACTGACCCTCCCACAGTGCGGCGCTCCCTCAGTACTGACCCTCCGACAGTGCGGCGCTCACTCAGCACTGACCCTCCGACAGTGCGGCGCTCCCTCAGTACTGACCCTCCCACAGTGCGGCGCTCCCTCAGAACTGACATTCCCACAGTGCGGCGCTCACTCAGCACTGAGCCTCTGACAGTGCGGCGCTCCCTCAGCACTGCCCCTCCCACAGTGCGGCGCTCCCTCAGCACTGACCCTCCCACAGTGCGGCGCTCCCTCAGTACTGACCCTCCCACAGTGCGGTGCTCCCTCAGTACTGACCCTCCCACAGTGCGCTGCTCCCTCAGTACTGATCCTCCCACAGTGCGGCGCTCCCTCAGCACTGACCCTCCCACAGTGCGGCGCTCCCTCAGCACTGACCCTCCCACAGTGCGGCGCTCCCTCAGTACTGACCCTCCCACAGTGCGGCGCTCCCTCAGTACTGACCCTCCCACAGTGCGGCGCTCCCTCAGTACTGACCCTCTGACAGTGCGGCGCTCCCTCAGTACTGACCCTCCCACAGTGCGGCTCTCCCTCAGTACTGACCCTCCCACAGTGCGGTGCTCCCTCAGCACTGACCCTCCGACAGTGCGGAGCTCCCTCAGCACTGACCCTCCCACAGTGCGGCGCTCCCTCAGTACTGACCCTCCCACAGTGCGGCTCTCCCTCAGTACTGACCCTCCCACAGTGCGGTGCTCCCTCAGCACTGACCCTCCGACAGTGCGGAGCTCCCTCAGCACTGACCCTCCCACAGTGCGCTGCTCCCTCAGTACTGACCCTCCCACAGTGCGGCACTCCCTCAGTACTGACCCTCCGACAGTGCGGAGCTCCCTCAGCACTGACCCTCCCACAGTGCGGCGCTCCCTCAGTACTGACCCTCCGACAGTGCGGAGCTCTCTCAGTACTGACCCTCCCACAGTGCGGCGCTCCCTCAGCACTGACCCTCCCACAGTGCGGCACTCCCTCAGTACTGACCCTCCCACAGTGCGGAGCTCCCTCAGTACTGACCCTCCCACAGTGCGGTGCTCCCTCAGTACTGACCCTCCCACAGTGCGGCGCTCCCTCAGCACTGACCCTCCGACAGTGCGGCACTCCCTCAGTACTGACCCTCTGACAGTGCGGCACTCCCTCAGTACTGACCCTCCGACAGTGCGGAGCTCCCTCAGCACTGACCCTCCCACAGTGCGGCGCTCCCTCAGCACTGACCCTCCGACAGTGGGTTGCTGTTGCCTTTGGGCAGAACAGATTGCCCTGTTGCCACCAAGCTACCACTGGGTACAGTACCCAACGCATTTATGTTCGTGTTCCCCATTAACGGGGGCTTCTCTTGGCCGGGAATGCAAGCTGTTGACATTGTTTGCTGAACTTACAAGAATGCGGGGAAGTGTGTTCAACTGAAGCGGGGAAGGAATGTCCTCATAGAGGCCTGACAATTAATGAAGGGGTATCCATCGGTTCGACAACAACCGCATTTATATAGCACCTTGACCAGAATAAAATGTCCCCCAAGGTGAGTCACAGGAGCTTCCATCAGGCAGAATCTGACCCCTGATCCACCTGAGGAGACCTCCGGGACGGGGGACCGAAAAGTCGGTCACGGAGGCCAGTTTTGAGGGGCGTTTTGAAGGAGTCGTCGTTGAGTTTTACAGCACATACGGAGGCCCATCGGGCCTGTGTCGGCCCTCAGCCACCTGTGTGTTCTAACCCCGTTTCCCAGCACTTGGTCCGTTGCCGTGGGCGGCGGCGGCCTTTCTAAGGCCTCGTCTAAACGCTTCTGAAATGTGGCGAGTGTTCCCGCCTCGACCCCCCTTTCAGGCGGCGGCTTCCCGATCCCCCACCACCCTCCGGGCGAGAGGTTTTTCTTCAAATCCCCACAAAATCTCCCGCCCCTGACCGTAAATCTGTGCCTCCCCCCCCCCCCCACGACCGTAAATCTGTGCCCCACCCCCCACCCACCCGGTTATTAACCCCTCCGCTGAGGGGAAAGACTCCTCCCTCCCCCCCGCCCACCCCGGGACAGCTGACGTCAAGGCCGCCAAGGGTGGAGCGACGGGAATGAGGTCCGAAATTGGTGGCTGGGCGCTCAGAAGGGCCGGACCTGGCCCGAGGGGCCGAAGGGCCTTGCCCTCTTTGGAATGAGAAGCGGTTGAGCTGGTCGGACCCGCCCTCCCTCCCTGTCCTGGGCCCTACAGGGTCCATTTTCAATCCCTCCCCTCCGGGTCAAAGTGCAGGAGGCCATTCGGCCTCTCGATTCCCTGCCAGGGAACAATCCTCCCTCATCTCTGTCTTATTTCTGATGTGTGTCCCCATATTTTAGCCCCTCCTGCAATGAGTGGGGGGGGGGGGGGCGGTTAAACATCTTTCCAGTGTCACCCCCCCCCCCCCCCCCCCCTCCCAGCTCCCCACTCAGGGACTGTCTTCAATGATGCTGGTGGAAGGAGCCAGGAGGAGGGTAAACCCAACGGACTCTAGGACCCGGGAGCGGACGCCACCCGAGCCGGCCTTGTCCCCGCCCATGGCCTCGAAGCCGATTGGCCGTCTGCCGCCAGCGTCCTCGGCCTGCGATTGGTTCATCCAGCTGCCACTCGGCCCGCGCGCGGCGATTGGCGGAGGATGGTTCCCGCCCGCCGCCATTGGTTAACCCGGGCTGTCAATCCCGGAGACGTGGCCGGACGTCACCGACCCGCCGCCGATTGGCGGATGGTCACGCGAGAGTTGTGATTGGTCGGGCGCTCCTGTCCGTCCGGCGCATCGGCGCAGGTGATTGGTCCACTTCTGAGCAGGGGTGCGAGTCTGATTCGGATTGGTGCGATTCAGCTGTCAAGTCACGCCCCTGACAGGTCCCGCCCCTTCCTGCCGCTTGGGCGGAAGGGGCGGGAAACGCCGGCGATTGGATGGAGCGGCTGTCCATCGGCCGCTGGGCACCGCCCGTTGCTGCCGATTGGGCCGCCCAGCTGTCAGTCGGGTCACGGATGCCGCCTCTCGCAGCTGATTGGCGATGGGGGGGGGCGGTCGGCGGGCGCTGATTGGGCGGCGCCGCTGTCAGTCAGCCAGGCGGCGGCGGCCGGAGTCTGAGCGGCGGCGGCGGGAGGAGCGGAGCCGCGACCGGGAGCCGGGCCCATGTCCAAGCTCACCTACCGCGCCCGCCGGGCGGAGGCGGCCCGGGGATCCGAGCGGCCGGAGGACGGGGAGACGGACGCGCCGCCGGAGGAGGAGGAGGCCGAGGCCAAGGAGCTGAGGCTGACCCTGATGGAGGAGGTGCTGCTGCTCGGCATCAAGGACCGCGAGGTGAGCGGGATCCACTGGATCACTCGGGGTCACTGGATCACTTCGGGGGTCACTGGATCACTTCGGGGGTCACTGGATCACCCCGGGGGTCACTGGATCACTCTGGGGTCACTGGATCACTCGGGGTGTCACTGGATCACTCGGGGGGGTCACTGGATCACTCCGGGGGTCACTGAATCACTCTGGGGTCACTGGATCACTCGGGGTGTCACTGGATCACTCGGGGGTCACTGGATCACTTCGGGGGTCACTGGATCGTCCAGGGGGTCACTGGATCACTCGGGGGTCACTGGATCACTCGGGGGTCACTGGATCACTCGGGGGTCACTGGATCGTCCAGGGTGTCACTGGATCGTCCAGGGGGTCACTGGATCACTCGGGGGTCACTGGATCACTCGGGGGTCACTGGATAACTCGGGGGTCACTGGATCACTCCATGAGTCACTGGATCACTCGGGGGGTCACTGGATCACTCCGGGGGTCACTGAATCACTCGGGGGGGGCACTGGGTCATCCAGGGGGTCACTGGATCACTCAGTGGATCACTTGATCACATAGGGGGGCACTCGGGGCCACTGGATCACTCAGGGATCACTCGGGAGAGTCACTTGATCGACCAGGGGGGTCACCGGATCACTCAGGGGGTCGCTGTATCATCCAGGGGTCACTGGATCACTCGGGGGGGTCACCGGATGACTCTGGGGGGGCATTGGATCGCTCAGGGGGGTCACTGGATCATCCAGGGGGTCACTGGATCATCCAGGGGGTCACTGGATCACCCAGGGGGTCACTGGATCAGTCAGGGGGTCACTGGATCACCCAGGGGAGTCACTGGATCATCCAGGGGGTCACTGGATCACCCATGGGGTCACTGGATCATCCAAGGGGTCACTGGATCATCCAAGGGGTCACTGGATCACCCAGGGGGTCACTGGATCACCTCAGGGGTCACTGGTGCATCCAGTGCGTCACTGGATCATCCAGGGGGTCACTGAGTCACCCAGGGGTCACTTGATTACTCGGCGGGTCAGGGGATCACCCAGAGGGTAGGGGGGTCACCCAGGGGGTCGGGGGTCACCCAGACAGGAGATCAGTGAGGGGGTCAAGCGATCACCCAGAGGTCGCAGTATCCATAGATCGTCCTGGGATCTATCGATCAGTGATCCTCAAACCTTTTTCCCGGGGGCCTGTTTTTACCAACCAGCCGACCTCCGCGACCCTCGCCGGCCGACCTCCGCGACCCTCGCCGGCCGACCTCCGCGACCCTCGCCGGCCGACGTTTGCGACCCTCGCCGGCCGACCTCCGCGACCCTCGCCGGCCGACGTTCGCGACCCTCGCCGGCCGACGTTCGCGACCCACCATTTTCTCTTACCTGGTTTGCTGCTGACAAAAATGTAGAAAATGTTTCTGGGTCCCTTTGGCCCTCGTACCCGCTCCTCCAATGGAACCTGTTGGATGAAGGTGAAGCCTTCCGGTGTCGGAAAGTATGGAGTCTCCATCTGTCCAAAGTTCTGCATCTTTTCCTGTTAAATTTTATCAAATAGCCCCCCCCCCCCCGAACTTGTTAAAAAAAATAAAATAAATGAAACCCCCCCCCCCGGCCCGGACTTGTAAAACAAAAAGCTGCGACTGTTTAAAACAAAAAAGGCGTCCGCGCTGCGCATGCGCGCCCGATCGTGGGCCGGTGATCTGGCACGCATGCCCACTGCGGCCGCAGTTGGTTCACAGCCAATTTGAAGGCCGCTTGCAGCCGGCTCTATTAACAGCCGGCTGTTGCGCGCAGATTTGCCCGATCGGGGGCGCCGCGACGGTTGGCTCAGCAGGCCGCGCCCCCGACTCTGACGATGCCTGCTATAGATCACCCTGTCGATCCGGGGAATCTATCGATCACCCAGAGGGTCTAATGAGCTGGAGATCAACCATAGCGTTGGGGTATCAATAGATCGCCCGGAGCAATTAGGAAATCTATAGATCACCCGGAGGAATCTGTAGATCACCACAAGGAAATGGGGGTCTATAGATCACGCGGGGTGGGAATCTATAGCCCTCACAACGGGAATGTGGCATGGACAGATCACCCAGATATATTTGCAATCCACAAGTGCACTTCTAGATCACAGATGCAGCTCTAGATCATTGAGAATGTGGATCTCCGGTTCATTGGGAGCAGTGGATTTGAGGATCACTATGTGGCTCGCGATCTGCAGGGCTGTGGACCTATTGATCATTGTCGATCTACAGATCACTGGGTGTAAAATGATTCTATGTCACGTGATGGAGATCGCTGCATACGCAGGGCCTACAGTTCGCTGGATCCCTGGATTGAGGGATCACTGCATGTGGATCACTGCATACCAGTGGATCACAGACTGCGGGGTCCACATTGTTCTTTTGGATGCCTAGATCTGGGATCTGTGCTAAAATGCAGTGAGCACATAGATCACGGGATCAATGTAGATCCGGCCTGGATCCGGTGGGCATAGGGATCGAACAAAGATCATGTTGTTCAAAATGTCTACAGAGAGTACTGACCCAGTGATCAGAGAGGGGCAACAGGAACAGAGGGAGGCCATTGGGCACCTCGCTCATTCCTGGTGTTAGTCTGCGAAACCTGGGAACGGCTCCCAACACATTGACATCTTTCCTCAAACGAGGAGACCGATACTGTCCACATTACTCCTGATGTGGTCTCACCGCTCCCCTGTCCAACTGCAGCAAAACCTCCCGATTCTCGTCATCAAATCCTCCTCACAATAATCTATCATTGTCCCTAACTACTGACTGTACCTTCACACCAGCCTTTTGTGATCCATGCACTGGGTGACCCAGATCCCGCTGTACCCCTCTGCCATCTCTCCATTTACATAAGAAGCTTCTTTTTCATTCTTCCTGTCAAAATGGACAATTTCCCACCTTCCCACATTGTGCTCCATTTGCCCCCCCCCCCCCCCCACTGAACCTCTCTGTGTCCCTTTGCAACCTCTGTACGTCTTCTTCACATCTTACTGTCCCACCTATCTTCGTGCCGTCGGCAAATTCAGCGACCGCGCCTTCATCCGAGTCATTGATATCGACTGTAAAAGGTGGAGGATCCGGCAGTGATAATCCACGGCGCTACCCTCGCCACATCCAGCCAATCCGAAAAAGACCCGTTTGTGCCAACTCCGTTTACCGGTTAGCTACCCGCCCGTCAATATGTTGCCCCCGACACCGCAAACTTTTATTGAACCTTTGAAGTGCCACCTTATCAAAAGCCTTCTGGAAATCAAAATACAGTACATCCACCGGTTCCCCTCTATCCAGGGCGCATGTGACTCCTTCGCCGAACTCCAGTAAATGGACGCGACGTCCCTTTCACAAAACCATGTTGACTCTGCCCGACGGCTAACCTCTTCAACCCTGGCTCCGAATATTTTGTCCCAGGGCAGATTATGGCCAGAGTAGAATGGCTGCCCGGCAATGATGAAAATTCAGTGACTCGAGGCTGGGCGGTCGTTGGATTTATCCACTTCCTGTAAAGAGCAAGTTCTCTTATTACACAGGAACAACAAATATACATCAACCAGTTTGGATCTGTAGCTCATCCGCTGCTCGGAGAGGTTGCGACAGAGATGTCGCAAAGTTTAAGATCAGGTGGCGCAGTGGTTAGCACCGTTGCATCACAGCGGCAGAGACCCGGGTTCGATTCCGGCCTCGGGGTGACTGTCTGTCTCTGTCTGTGTGTGTGTGTGTGCATGTGTGTGTGTGTGTGCGGAGTCTGCACGTCCTCCCCGTGTCTGCGTGGGTTTCCTCCGGGCGCTCCGGTTTCCTCCCACAGTCCCAAAGATGTGCCGGTTAGGTGGATCCGCCGTGATAAATTGCCCCTTAGTGTCCAAAGGGTAGGTGGGTAACGGGGTGGGGGGGGGGAGTGAGCTTGGGTAAGGTGCTTTCTCGGAGGGTCGGTGCAGACTCGATGGGCCGAATGGCCTCCTTCTGCACTGTAGGCATTCTGAGAGTCTCCGATATGGGACACTTGCCTTTATTAGCCGAGGCTGAGAATCTAAGAGCGGGGAGGTTGTGTATAAAACGCTGGTTGGTCCACAGCTGGAGTACCGTGTGCCGTCCTCGTCGCCACTCGATAGGAAGGATGTGACTGCGCTGGCGAGGGTGCGGGGGGGAGATTCACCAGGATGCTGCCTGGGCCTGAGCGTTCCAGCCTTTTTGCGAGCTGTAAAAACTCTTTTGCCTCTTGTGCCCCGATAATGCTTTGGGTTGGGCGGAACCAGGGCAGTGCGATGATGCATTTCGACATGGCTGCTGGGGTGAAGCTCGATAACAAAAGGGCCAATCATTGCAACACTTGCTTCAAGGCAACACCATCTGTGTTCATTTGATGTGTCCACTGTGGCTTGAGAACTCGAGGACCTCCAGCACTCGCTGCTGCTTCAGGACTTCCTCGTGTGCCAGTCAGATTCTATTTCTGTCACAGGGTCACTGCTATGATCAAAGAAACATGGGGGGCGATTTGTGCACAGTATGATGCCGCAACTTCCGGGCCACAAGAGCTTTGATAGGGCGGATGGCACCTCCAACAGTGCGGCGCTCCCTCAGTACTGACCCTCCCATAGTGCGGCGCTCCCTCAGTACTGACCCTCTCACAGTGCGGAGCTCCCTCAGTACTGACCCTCTCACAGTGCGGAGCTCCCTCAGTACTGACCCTCCCACAGTGCGGCGCTCCCTCAGTACTGACCCTCCCACAGTGCGGCGCTCCCTCAGTACTGACCCTCCCACAGTGCAGCGCTCCCTCAGTACTGACCCTCCCACAGTGCGGCGCTCCCTCAGTACTGGCCCTCCCACAGTGCGGCGCTCCCTCAGTACTGACCCTCCCACAGTGCGGCGCTCCCTCAGTACTGACCCTCCCACAGTGCGGCACTCCCTCAGTACTGACCCTCTGACAGTGCGGCACACCCTCAGTACTGACCCTCCCACAGTGCGGCACTCCCTCAGTACTGACCCTCCCACAGTGCGGCGCTCCCTCAGTACTGACCCTCCCACAGTGCGGCGCTCCCTCAGTAGTGACACACCCACGGTGCGGCACTCCCTCAGCATCGACCCTTTGACAGTGCGAACCTCCCTCAGTACTGACCCTCTGACAGTGCGGCGCTCCCTCAGTACTGACCCTCCCACAGTGTAGCGCTCCCTCAGTACTGACCCACAGTGCGGCGCTCCCTCAGCACTGACCCTCCCACAGTGCCGCGCTCCCTCAGTACTGACCCTCCCACAGTGCGGCGCTCCCTCAGTACTGACCCTCCCACAGTGCGGCGCTCCCTCAGTACTGACCCACAGTGCGGCGCTCCCTCAGTACTGACCCTCTGACAGTGCGGCGCTCCCTCAGGACTGACCCTCTCACAGTGCGGAGCTCCCTCAGTACTGACCCTCTCACAGTGCGGAGCTCCCTCAGTACTGACCCTCCCACAGTGCGGCGCTCCCTCAGTACTGACCCTCCCACATTGCGCCGCTCCCTCAGCATCGACCCTTTGACAGTGCGAAGCTCCCTCACTACTGACCCTCTGACAGTGCGGCGCTCCCTCAGTACTGACCCTCCCACAGTGCGGCGCTCCCTCAGTGCTGACCCTCCGACAGTGCGGCGCTCCCTCAGTACTGACCCTCCCACAGTGCAGCGCTCCCTCAGTACTGACCCTCCCACAGTGCGGCACTCCCTCAGTACTGACCCTCCCACAGTGCGGCGCTCCCTCAGTACTGACCCTCCGACAGTGCGGCGCTCCCTCAGTACTGACCCTCCCACAGTGCGGCGCTCCCTCAGTACTGACCCTCCCACAGTACAGCGCTCCCTCAGTACTGAACCTCTGACAGTGCGGCGCTCCCTCAGTACTGTCCCTCTAACAGTGCGGCACTCCCTCAGTACTGACCCTCCCACAGTGTGTCGCTCCCTCAGTACTGACCCTCCCACAGTGTAGTGCTCCCTCAGTACTGACCCACCCACAGTGCGGCGCTCCCTCAGCACTGACCCTCCCACAGTGCGGCGCTCCCTCAGTACTGACCCTCCCACAGTGCGGCGCTCCCTCAGTACTGACCCTCCGACAGTGCGGCGCTCCCTCAGTACTGACCCTCCCACAGTGCGGCGCTCCCTCAGTACTGACCCTCCCACAGTGCAGCCCTCCCTCAGTACTGAACCTCTGACAGTGCGGCGCTCCCTCAGTACTGACCCTCCCACAGTGTGCCGCTCCCTCAGTACTGACCCTCCCACAGTGCGGCGCTCCCTCAGTACTGACCCTCCCACAGTGCGGCACTCCCTCAGTACTGACCCTCTGACAGTGCGGCACACCCTCAGTACTGACCCTCCCACAGTGCGGCACTCCCTCAGTACTGACCCTCCCACAGTGCGGCGCTCCCTCAGTACTGACCCTCCCACAGTGCGGAGCTCCCTCAGTAGTGACACACCCACGGTGCGGCACTCCCTCAGCATCGACCCTATCACAGTGCGAACCTCCCTCAGTACTGACCCTCTGACAGTGCGGCGCTCCCTCAGTACTGACCCTCCCACAGTTTAGCGCTCCCTCAGTACTGACCCACAGTGCGGCGCTCCCTCAGCACTGACCCTCCCACAGTGCCGCGCTCCCTCAGTACTGACCCTCCCACAGTGCGGCGCTCCCTCAGTACTGACCCTCCCACAGTGCGGCGCTCCCTCAGTACTGACCCACAGTGCGGCGCTCCCTCAGTACTGACCCTCTGACAGTGCGGCGCTCCCTCAGGACTGACCCTCTCACAGTGCGGAGCTCCCTCAGTACTGACCCTCTCACAGTGCGGAGCTCCCTCAGTACTGACCCTCCCACAGTGCGGCGCTCCCTCAGTACTGACCCTCCCACAGTGCGGCGCTCCCTCAGTACTGACCCTCCCACATTGCGCCGCTCCCTCAGCATCGACCCTTTGACAGTGCGAAGCTCCCTCACTACTGACCCTCTGACAGTGCGTCGCTCCCTCAGTACTGACCCTCCCACAGTGCGGCGCTCCCTCAGTGCTGACCCTCCGACAGTGCGGCGCTCCCTCAGTACTGACCCTCCCACAGTGCAGCGCTCCCTCAGTACTGACCCTCCCACAGTGCGGCGCTCCCTCAGTACTGACCCTCCCACAGTGCGGCGCTCCCTCAGTACTGACCCTCCGACAGTGCGGCGCTCCCTCAGTACTGACCCTCCCACAGTGCGGCGCTCCCTCAGTACTGACCCTCCCACAGTGCAGCGCTCCCTCAGTACTGAACCTCTGACAGTGCGGCGCTCCCTCAGTACTGTCCCTCTAACAGTGCGGCACTCCCTCAGTACTGACCCTCCCACAGTGTGCCGCTCCCTCAGTACTGACCCTCCCACAGTGCGGAGCTCCCTCAGTACTGACCCTCCCACAGTGCGGAGCTCCCTCAGTACTGACCCTCCCACAGTGCGGCGCTCCCTCAGTACTGACCCTCCTACAGTGCGACACTCCCTCAGTACTGACCCTCCCACAGTGCGGCGTTCCCTCAGTACTGACCCTCTCACAGTGCGGCGCTCCCTCAGTACTGACCCTCCCACAGTGCGGAGCTCCCTCAGTACTGACCCTCCCACAGTGCGGCGCTCCCTCAGTACTGACCCTCTCACAGTGCGGAGCTCCCTCAGTACTGACCCTCCCACAGTGCGGCGCTCCCTCAGTACTGACCCTCCCACAGTGCGGAGCTCCCTCAGTACTGACCCTCCCACAGTGCGGCACTCCCTCAGTACTGACCCTCCCACAGTGCGGCACTCCCTCAGCATCGACCCTTTGACAGTGCGAACCTCCCTCAGTACTGACCCTCTGACAGTGCGGAGCTCCCTCAGCACTGACCCTCCCACAGTGCGGCGCTCCCTCAGTACTGACCCTCCCACAGTGCAGCGCTCCCTCAGTACTGACCCTCCCACAGTGCGGCGCTCCCTCAGTACTGACCCTCCCACAGTGCGGCACTCCCTCAGCACTGACCCTCTGACAGGGCAGCACTCCCTCAGTACTAACCCTCTGACAGTGCGGCGCTCCCTCAGTACTGAACCTCTGACAGTGCGGCGCTCCCTCAGTACTGTCCCTCCCACAGTGCGGCACTCCCTCAGTACTGACCCTCACACAGTGTGGCACTCCCTCAGTACTGACCCTCCCACAGTGTAGCGCTCCCTCAGTACTGACCCACAGTGTGGCGCTCCCTCAGCACTGACCCTCCCACAGTGCGGCGCTCCCTCAGTACTGACCCTCCCACAGTGCGGCGCTCCCTCAGTACTGACCCTCCCACAGTGCGGCGCTCCCTCAGTACAGACCCACAGTGCGGCGCTCCCTCAGTACTGACCCTCTGACAGTGCGGCGCTCCCTCCGTACTGACCCTCTCACAGTGCGGAGCTCCCTCAGTACTGACCCTCTCACAGTGCGGAGCTCCCTCAGTACTGACCCTCCCACAGTGCGGCGCTCCCTCAGTACTGACCCTCCCGCAGTGCGGCGCTCCCTCAGTACTGACCCTCCCACATTGCGCCGCTCCCTCAGCATCGACCCTTTGACAGTGCGAAGCTCCCTCACTACTGACCCTCTGACAGTGCGGCGCTCCCTCAGTACTGACCCTCCCACAGTGCGGCGCTCCCTCAGTGCTGACCCTCCGACAGTGCGGCGCTCCCTCAGTACTGACCCTCCCACAGTGCAGCGCTCCCTCAGTACTGACCCTCCCACAGTGCGGCGCTCCCTCAGTACTGACCCTCCCACAGTGCGGCACTCCCTCGGTACTGATCCTCCCACAGTGCGGCGCTCCCTCAGTACTGACCCTCCGACAGTGCGGCGCTCCCTCAGTACTGACCCTCCCACAGTGCGGCGCTCCCTCAGTACTGACCCTCCCACAGTGCAGCGCTCCCTCAGTACTGAACCTCTGACAGTGCGGCGCTCCCTCAGTACTGTCCCTCCCACAGTGCGGCACTCCCTCAGTACTGACCCTCCCACAGTGCGGCGCTCC
>NC_092732.1:33066909-33121909 GCF_047496885.1 Scyliorhinus torazame | reverse complement strand
CAGTACTGGTGGGGACGGGTCTGTCACTGTATAACACTGGGGTACAGTACTGGTGGGGACGGGTCTGTCACTGTATAACACTGGGGTACAGTACTGGTGGGGACGGGTCTGTCACTGTATTACACTGGGGTACAGTACTGGTGGGGACGGGTCTGTCGCTGGATAACACTGGGCTACAGTACTGGTGGGGACGGGTCTGACGCTGTATAACACTGGGGTACAGTACTGGTGGGGACGGGTCTGTCACTGTATAACACTGGGGTACAGTACTGGTGGGGACCGGTCTGTCACTGTATAACACTGGGGTACAGTACTGGTGGGGACGGGTCTGTCACTGTATAACACTGTGGTACAGTACTGGTGGGGACGGGTCTGTCGCTGTATAACACTGGGGTACAGTACTGGTGGGGACGGGTCTGTCACTGTAGAACACTGAGGTACACTACTGGTGGGGACGGGTCTGTCGCTGTTTAACACTGGGGTACAGTACTGGTGGGGACGGGACTGTCGCTGTATAACACTGGAGTACAGTACTGGTGGGGACGGGTCTGACGCTGTATAACACTGGGGTACAGTACTGGTGGGGACGGGCCTGTCGCTGTATAACACTGGGGTACAGTACTGGTGGGGACGGGTCTGTCACTGTATAACACTGGGGTACAGTACTGGTGGGGACGTTATTGTATCTGTATAACACTGGGGTACAGTACTGGTGGGGACGGGTCTGTCACTGTATAACACTGGGGTACAGTAGTGGTGGGGAGGGGTCTGTCACTGTAGAACACTGGGGTACAGTACTGGTGGGGACGGGTCTGTCACTGTATAACACTGGGGTACAGTCCTGGTCGGGACGGGTCTGTCACTGTATAACATTGGGGTACAGTACTGGTGGGGACGGGTCTGTCACTGTATAACACTGGGGTACAGTACTGGTGGGGACGGGTCTGTCACTGTATAACACTGGGGTACAGTACTGGTGGGGACGGGTCTGTCGCTGTATAACACTGGGGTACAGTACTGGTGGGGACGGGTCCGTCACTGTATAACAATGCGATACAGTACTGGTGAGGATGGGTCAGTCGCTGTATAACACTGGGGTACAGTACTGGTGGGGACGGGTCTGTCACTGTATAACACTGGGGTACAGTACTGGTGGGGACGGGTCTGACGCTGTATAACGCTGGGGTACAGTACTGGTGGGGATGGGTCTGTCACTGTATAACACTGGGGTACAGTACTGGTGGGGACGGGTCTGTCACTGTATAACACTGGGGTACAGTACTGGTGGGGACCGGTCTGTTACTGTATAACACTGGGGTACAGTACTGGTGGGGACGGGTCTGTCGCTGTATAACACTGGGGTACAGTACAGATGGGGACGGGTCTGTCGCTGTATAACACTGGGGTACAGTACTGGTGGGGACGGGTCTGTCACTGTATAACCCTGGGGTACAGTACTGGTGGGGACGGGTCTGTCGCTGTATAACACTGGGGTACATGTACTGGTGGGGACGGGCCTGTCGCTGTATAACACTGGGGTACAGTACTGGTGGGGACGGGTCTGTCACTGTATAACACTGGGGTACAGTACTGGTGGGGACGGGTCTGTCGCTGTATAACACTGGGGTACAGTACTGGTGGGGACGGGTCTGTCACTGTATAACACTGGGGTACAGTACTGGTGGGGTCTGTCACTGTATAACACTGGGGTACAGTACTGGTGGGGACGTGTCTGTCACTGTATAACACTGGGGCACAGTACTGGTGGGGACGGGTCTGTCACTCTATAACACTGGGGTACAGTACTGGTGGGGACGGGTCTGTCACAGTATAACACTGGGGTACAGTACTGGTGGGGACGGATCTGTCACTGTATAACACTGGTGTACAGTACTGGTGGGGACGGATCTGTCACTGTATAACACTGGGGTACAGTACTGGTTGGAACGGGTCTGTCACTGTGTAACACTGGGGTACAGTACTGGTGGGGACGGGTCTGTCACTGTATAACACTGGGTTACAGTACTGGTGGGGCGGGTCTCGCTGTATAACCCTGGGTACAGTACTGGTGGGGACGTGTCTCGCTGTTTAACACTGGGGTACAGTCCTGGTGGGGTCAGGTCTGTCACTGTGTAACACTGGGGTACAGTACTGGTGGGGACGGGTCTGACGCTGTATAACACTGGGGTACAGTACTGGTGGGGACGGGTCTGTCGCTGTATAACACTGGGGTACAGTACTGGTGGGGACTGGTCTGTCGCTGTATAACACTGGGGTACAGTACTGGTGGGGACGGGTCTGTCGCTGTTGAACACTGGGTTACAATACTGATGGGACGGGACTGTCGCTGTGTTACACTGGGGTACAGTACTGGTGCGGACAGACATGTCGCTGTATAACACTGGGGTACAGTACTGGTGGGGACGTTATTGTATCTGTATAACACTGGGGTACAGTACTGGTGGGGACGGACCTGTCGCTGTATAACACTGGGGTACAGTACTGGTGGGGACGGGTCTGTCACTGTATAACACTGGGGTACAGTACTGGTGGGGACGTTATTGTATCTGTATAACACTGGGGTACAGTACTGGTGGGGACGTTATTGTATCTGTATAACACTGGGGTACAGTACTGGTGGGGACGGGTCTGTCACTGTGTAACACTGGGGTACAGTACTGGTGGGGACGTTATTGTATCTGTATAACACTGGGGTACAGTACTGGTGGGGACGGGTCTGTCACTGTATAACACTGGGGTACAGTAGTGGTGGGGAGGGGTCTGACACTGTAGAACACTGGGGTACAGTCCTGGTCGGGACGGGTCTGTCACTGTATAACACTGGGGTACAGTACCGGTGGGAACGGGTCTGTCACTGTATAACACTGGGGTACAGTACTGGTGGGGACGGTTCTGTCACTGTATAACACTGGGTTACAGTACTGGTGGGGACGGGTCTGTCACTGTATAACACTGGGGTACAGTACTGGTGGGGATGGCTCTGTCACTGTGTAACACTGGGGTACAGTACTGGTGGGGACGGGTCTGTCACTGTATAACACTGGGGTACAGTACTGGTGGGGACGGTTCTGTCACTGTATAACACTGGGGTACAGTACTGGTGGGGACGGGTCTGTCACTGTATAACACTGGGGTACAGTACTGGTGGGGACCGGTCTGTCACTGTATAACACTGGGGTACAGTACTGGTGGGAACGGGTCTGTCACTGTATAACACTGGGGTACAGTACTGGTGGGGACGGGTCTGTCACTGTATAACACTGGGGTACAGTACTGGTGGGGACGGGTCTGTCACTGTATAACACTGGGGTACAGTACTGGTGGGGACGGGTCTGTCACTGTATTACACTGGGGTACAGTACTGGTGGGGACGGGTCTGTCGCTGGATAACACTGGGCTACAGTACTGGTGGGGACGGGTCTGACGCTGTATAACACTAGGGTACAGTACTGGTGGGGACGGGTCTGTCACTGTATAACACTGGGGTACAGTACTGGTGGGGACCGGTCTGTCACTGTATAACACTGGGGTACAGTACTGGTGGGGACGGGTCTGTCACTGTATAACACTGTGGTAGAGTACTGGTGGGGACGGGTCTGTCGCTGTATAACACTGGGGTACAGTACTGGTGGGGACGGGTCTGTCACTGTAGAACACTGAGGTACACTACTGGTGGGGACGGGTCTGTCGCTGTTTAACACTGGGGTACAGTACTGGTGGGGACGGGACTGTCGCTGTATAACACTGGAGTACAGTACTGGTGGGGACGGGTCTGACGCTGTATAACACTGGGGTACAGTACTGGTGGGGACGGGCCTGTCGCTGTATAACACTGGGGTACAGTACTGGTGGGGACGGGTCTGTCACTGTATAACACTGGGGTACAGTACTGGTGGGGACGTTATTGTATCTGTATAACACTGGGGTACAGTACTGGTGGGGACGGGTCTGTCACTGTATAACACTGGGGTACAGTAGTGGTGGGGAGGGGTCTGTCACTGTAGAACACTGGGGTACAGTCCTGGTCGGGACGGGTCTGTCACTGTATAACATTGGGGTACAGTACTGGTGGGGACGGGTCTGTCACTGTATAACACTGGGGTACAGTACTGGTGGGGACGGGTCTGTCACTGTATAACACTGGGGTACAGTACTGGTGGGGACGGGTCTGTCGCTGTATAACACTGGGGTACAGTACTGGTGGGGACGGGTCCGTCACTGTATAACAATGCGATACAGTACTGGTGAGGATGGGTCAGTCGCTGTATAACACTGGGGTACAGTACTGGTGGGGACGGGTCTGTCACTGTATAACACTGGGGTACAGTACTGGTGGGGACGGGTCTGACGCTGTATAACGCTGGGGTACAGTACTGGTGGGGATGGGTCTGTCACTGTATAACACGGGTACAGTACTGGTGGGGACGGGTCTGTCACTGTATAACACTGGGGTACAGTACTGGTGGGGACCGGTCTGTTACTGTATAACACTGGGGTACAGTACTGGTGGGGACGGGTCTGTCGCTGTATAACACTGGGGTACAGTACAGATGGGGACGGGTCTGTCGCTGTATAACACTGGGGTACAGTACTGGTGGGGACGGGTCTGTCACTGTATAACACTGGGGTACAGTACTGGTGGGGACGGGTCTGTCGCTGTATAACACTGGGGTACATGTACTGGTGGGGACGGGCCTGTCGCTGTATTACACTGGGGTACAGTACTGGTGGGGACGGGTCTGTCACTGTATAACACTGGGGTACAGTACTGGTGGGGACGGGTCTGTCGCTGTATAACACTGGGGTACAGTACTGGTGGGGACGGGTCTGTCACTGTATAACACTGGGGTACAGTACTGGTGGGGTCTGTCACTGTATAACACTGGGGTACAGTACTGGTGGGGACGTGTCTGTCACTGTATAACACTGGGGCACAGTACTGGTGGGGACGGGTCTGTCACTCTATAACACTGGGGTACAGTACTGGTGGGGACGGGTCTGTCACAGTATAACACTGGGGTACAGTACTGTTGGGGACGGATCTGTCACTGTATAACACTGGTGTACAGTACTGGTGGGGACGGATCTGTCACTGTATAACACTGGGGTACAGTACTGGTTGGAACGGGTCTGTCACTGTGTAACACTGGGGTACAGTACTGGTGGGGACGGGTCTGTCACTGTATAACACTGGGTTACAGTACTGGTGGGGCGGGTCTCGCTGTATAACCCTGGGTACAGTACTGGTGGGGACGTGTCTCGCTGTTTAACACTGGGGTACAGTCCTGGTGGGGTCAGGTCTGTCACTGTGTAACACTGGGGTACAGTACTGGTGGGGACGGGTCTGACGCTGTATAACACTGGGGTACAGTACTGGTGGGGACGGGTCTGTCGCTGTATAACACTGGGGTACAGTACTGGTGGGGACTGGTCTGTCGCTGTATAACACTGGGGTACAGTACTGGTGGGGACGGGTCTGTCGCTGTTGAACACTGGGTTACAATACTGATGGGACGGGACTGTCGCTGTGTTACACTGGGGTACAGTACTGGTGGGGACGTTATTGTATCTGTATAACACTGGGGTACAGTACTGGTGGGGACGTTATTGTATCTGTATAACACTGGGGTACAGTACTGGTGGGGACGGACCTGTCGCTGTATAACACTGGGGTACAGTACTGGTGGGGACGGGTCTGTCACTGTATAACACTGGGGTACAGTACTGGTGGGGACGTTATTGTATCTGTATAACACTGGGGTACAGTACTGGTGGGGACGTTATTGTATCTGTATAACACTGGGGTACAGTACTGGTGGGGATGGGTCTGTCACTGTGTAACACTGGGGTACAGTACTGGTGGGGACGTTATTGTATCTGTATAACACTGGGGTACAGTACTGGTGGGTACTGGTCTGTCACTCTGTTACACTGGGATACAGTACTGGTGGGGACGGGTCCGTCACTGTATAACAATGCGATACAGTACTGGTGAGGATGGGTCTGTCGCTGTATAACACTGGGGTACAGTACTGGTGGGGACGGGTCTGTCACTGTATAACACTGGGGTACAGTACTGGTGGGGACGGGTCTGACGCTGTATAACGCTGGGGTACAGTACTGGTGGGGATGGGTCTGTCACTGTATAACACTGGGGTACAGTACTGGTGGGGACGGGTCTGTCACTGTATAACACTGGGGTACAGTACTGGTGGGGACCGGTCTGTTACTGTATAACACTGGGGTACAGTACTGGTGGGGACGGGTCTGTCACTGTATAACACTGGGGTACAGTAGTGGTGGGGAGGGGTCTGTCACTGTATAACACTGGGGTACAGTACTGGTGGGGACGGGTCTGTCGCTGTATAACACTGGGGTACAGTACTGGTGGGGACGGGTCTGTCACTATAACACTGGGGTACAGTAGTGGTGGGGAGGGGTCTGTCACTGTATAACACTGGGGTACAGTACTGGTGTGGACGGATCCGTCACTGTATAATACTGGGGTACAGTACTGGTGAGGATGGGTCTGTCGCTGTATAACACTGGGCTACAGTACTGGTGGGGACGGGTCTGACGCTGTATAACACTGGGGTACAGTACTGGTGGGGACGGGTCTGTCGCTGTATAACAATGGGGTACAGTACTGGTGGGGACGGGTCTGTCACTGTATAACACTGGGGTACAGTACTGGTGGGGACGGTTCTGTCGCTGTATAACAATGGGGTACAGTACTGGTGGGGACGGGTCTGTCACTGTATAACACTGGGGTACAGTACTGGTGGGGACGGGTCTGTCGCTGTATAACACTGGGGTACAGTACTGTTGGGGACGGGTCTGTCGCTGTATAACACTGGGGTACAGTACTGGTGGGGACGGGTCTGTCGCTGTTTAACACTGGGGTACAGTACAGGTGGGGACGGGACTGTCACTGTATAACACTGGGTACAGTACTGGTGGGGACGGGACTGTCGCTGTATAACACTGGGGTACAGTACTGGTGGGGACGTGTCTCACTGTATAACACTGGGGTACAGTACTGGTGGGGACGGGACTGTCGCTGTATAACACTGGGGTACAGTACTGGTGGGGACGGGTCTGTCACTGTATAACACTGGGGTCCAGTGCTGGTGGGGACAGACATGTCGCTGTATAACACTGGGGTACAGTACTGGTGGGGACGTTATTGTATCTGTATAACACTGGGGTACAGTACTGGTGGGGAGGGGTCTGTCACTGTATAACACTGGGGTACAGTACTGGTCGGGACGGATCTGTCACTGTATATCACTGGGGTACAGTACTGGTGGGGACGGGTCTGTCGCTGTATAACACTGGGGTACAGTACTGGTGGGGACGGGTCTGTCACTGTATAACACTGGGGTACAGTACTGGTGGGTACTGGTCTGTCACTCTGTTACACTGGGATACAGAACTGGTTTGGACGGGTCTGTCACTGTATAACACTGGTGTACAGTCCTGGTGGGGACGGGTCTGTCGCTGGATAACACTGCGATACAGTACTGGTGTGGACGGGTCCGTCACTGTATAACACTGGGGTACAGTACTGGTGAGGATGGGTCTGTCACTGTATAACACTGGGGTACAGTACTGGTGGGGACGGGTCTGTCACTGTATAACACTGGGGTACAGTCCAGGTGGGGACGGACCTGTCACTGTATCACACTGGGGTACAGTACTGGTGGGGCCGTACTGTCCCTGTATAACACTGGGGTACAGTACTGGTGGGGTTGGGTCTGTCCCTGTATAACACTGGGGTACAGTACTGGTGGGGACGGACCTGTCACTGTATAACACTGGGGTACAGTACCTGTGGGGACGGGTCTGTCACTATAACACTGGTGTACAGTACTGGTGGGGACGGGTCTGTCACTATAACACTGGGGTACAGTACTGGTGGGGACGGGTCTGTCACTGTATAACACTGGGGTACAGTACTGGTGGGGTCTGTCACTGTATAACACTGGGGTACAGTACTGGTGGGGACGTGTCTGTCACTGTATAACACTGGGGCACAGTACTGGTGGGGACGGGTCTGTCACTCTATAACACTGGGGTACAGTACTGGTGGGGACGGGTCTGTCACTGTATAACACTGGGGTACAGTACTGGTGGGGACGGATCTGTCACTGTATAACACTGGTGTACAGTACTGGTGGGGACGGATCTGTCACTGTATAACACTGGGGTACAGTACTGGTTGGAACGGGTCTGTCACTGTGTAACACTGGGGTACAGTACTGGTGGGGACGGGTCTGTCACTTTATAACACTGGGTTACAGTACTGGTGGGGCGGGTCTCGCTGTATAACCCTGGGTACAGTACTGGTGGGGACGTGTCTCGCTGTTTAACACTGGGGTACAGTCCTGGTGGGGTCAGGTCTGTCACTGTGTAACACTGGGGTACAGTACTGGTGGGGACGGGTCTGACGCTGTATAACACTGGGGTACAGTACTGGTGGGGACGGGTCTGTCGCTGTATAACACTGGGGTACAGTACTGGTGGGGACTGGTCTGTCGCTGTATAACACTGGGGTACAGTACTGGTGGGGACGGGTCTGTCGCTGTTGAACACTGGGTTACAATACTGATGGGACGGGACTGTCGCTGTGTTACACTGGGGTACAGTGCTGGTGCGGACAGACATGTCGCTGTATAACACTGGGGTACAGTACTGGTGGGGACGTTATTGTATCTGTATAACACTGGGGTACAGTACTGGTGGGGACGGGTCTGTCACTGTATAACACTGGGGTACAGTAGTGGTGGGGAGGGGTCTGTCACTGTAGAACACTGGGGTACAGTCCTGGTCGGGACGGGTCTGTCACTGTATAACATTGGGGTACAGTACTGGTGGGGACGGGTCTGTCACTGTATAACACTGGGGTACAGTACTGGTGGGGACGGGTCTGTCACTGTATAACACTGGGGTACAGTACTGGTGGGGACGGGTCTGTCGCTGTATAACACTGGGGTACAGTACTGGTGGGTACTGGTCTGTCACTGTATAACAATGCGATACAGTACTGGTGAGGATGGGTCTGTCGCTGTATAACACTGGGGTACAGTACTGGTGGGGACGGGTCTGTCACTGTATAACACTGGGGTACAGTACTGGTGGGGACGGGTCTGTCACTGTATAACACTGGGGTACAGTACTGGTGGGGACGGGTCTGTCACTGTATAACACTGGGGTACAGTACTGGTGGGGACCGGTCTGTTACTGTATAACACTGGGGTACAGTACTGGTGGGGACGGGTCTGTCGCTGTATAACACTGGGGTACAGTACAGATGGGGACGGGTCTGTCGCTGTATAACACTGGGGTACAGTACTGGTGGGGACGGGTCTGTCACTGTATAACACTGGGGTACAGTACTGGTGGGGACGGGTCTGTCGCTGTATAACACTGGGGTACATGTACTGGTGGGGACGGGCCTGTCGCTGTATAACACTGGGGTACAGTACTGGTGGGGACGGGTCTGTCACTGTATAACACTGGGGTACAGTACTGGTGGGGACGGGTCTGTCGCTGTATAACACTGGGGTACAGTACTGGTGGGGACGGGTCTGTCACTGTATAACACTGGGGTACAGTACTGGTGGGGTCTGTCACTGTATAACACTGGGGTACAGTACTGGTGGGGACGTGTCTGTCACTGTATAACACTGGGGCACAGTACTGGTGGGGACGGGTCTGTCACTCTATAACACTGGGGTACAGTACTGGTGGTGACGGGTCTGTCACAGTATAACACTGGGGTACAGTACTGGTGGGGACGGATCTGTCACTGTATAACACTGGTGTACAGTACTGGTGGGGACGGATCTGTCACTGTATAACACTGGGGTACAGTACTGGTTGGAACGGGTCTGTCACTGTAACACTGGGGTACAGTACTGGTGGGGACGGGTCTGTCACTGTATAACACTGGGTTACAGTACTGGTGGGGCGGGTCTCGCTGTATAACCCTGGGTACAGTACTGGTGGGGACGTGTCTCGCTGTTTAACACTGGGGTACAGTCCTGGTGGGGTCAGGTCTGTCACTGTGTAACACTGGGGTACAGTACCGGTGGGAACGGGTCTGACGCTGTATAACACTGGGTTACAATACTGATGGGACGGGACTGTCGCTGTGTTACACTGGGGTACAGTACGGGTGGGTACTGGTCTGTCACTGTATAACACTGGGGTACGGTACTGGGGGGGACAGTCTGTCACTGTATAACACTGGGGTACAGTACTGGTGGGGACGGGTCTGTCTCTGTATAACACTGGGGTACAGTACTGGTGGGGACGGAACTGTCGCTGTATAACACTGGGGTACAGTACTGGTGGGGACGGACCTGTTGCTGTATAACACTGG
Organism: Scyliorhinus torazame; assembly: GCF_047496885.1. NCBI lineage: Eukaryota > Metazoa > Chordata > Chondrichthyes > Carcharhiniformes > Scyliorhinidae > Scyliorhinus > Scyliorhinus torazame. The sequence continues at coordinate 33,111,501 of NC_092732.1, read as the reverse complement.
GGTACAGTACTGGTGGGGATGTGTCTCACTGTATAACACTGGGGTACAGTACTGGTGGGGACGGACCTGTCGCTGTATAATATTGGGGTACAGTACTGGTGGGGACGGAACTGTCGCTGTATAACACTGGGGTACAGTACTGGTGGGGACGGATCTGTCGCTGTATAACACTGGGGTTCAGTACTGGTGGGGACATGCCTGTCGCTGTATAACACTGGGGTACAGTACGGGTGGGGACGGGTCTGTCACTGTATAACACTGGGGTACAGTACTGGTGGGGACGGACCTGTCACTGTGTAACACTGGGGTACAGTACTGGTGGGGACGGGTCTGTCACTGTATAACACTGGGGTACAGTACCGGTGGGAACGGGTCTGTCACTGTATAACACTGGGGTACAGTACTGGTGGGGACGGTTCTGTCACTGTATAACACTGGGTTACAGTACTGGTGGGGACGGGTCTGTCACTGTATAACACTGGGGTACAGTACTGGTGGGGATGGCTCTGTCACTGTGTAACACTGGGGTACAGTACTGGTGGGGACGGGTCTGTCACTGTATAACACTGGGGTACAGTACTGGTGGGGACGGTTCTGTCACTGTATAACACTGGGGTACAGTACTGGTGGGGACGGGTCTGTCACTGTATAACACTGGGGTACAGTACTGGTGGGGACCGGTCTGTCACTGTATAACACTGGGGTACAGTACTGGTGGGGACGGGTCTGTCACTGTATAACACTGGGGTACAGTACTGGTGGGGACGGGTCTGTCACTGTATAACACTGGGGTACAGTACTGGTGGGGACGGGTCTGTCACTGTATAACACTGGGGTACAGTACTGGTGGGGACGGGTCTGTCACTGTATTACACTGGGGTACAGTACTGGTGGGGACGGGTTTGTCGCTGGATAACACTGGGCTACAGTACTGGTGGGGACGGGTCTGACGCTGTATAACACTGGGGTACAGTACTGGTGGGGACGGGTCTGTCACTGTATAACACTGGGGTACAGTACTGGTGGGGACCGGTCTGTCACTGTATAACACTGGGGTACAGTACTGGTGGGGACGGGTCTGTCACTGTATAACACTGTGGTACAGTACTGGTGGGGACGGGTCTGTCGCTGTATAACACTGGGGTACAGTACTGGTGGGGACGGGTCTGTCACTGTAGAACACTGAGGTACACTACTGGTGGGGACGGGTCTGTCGCTGTTTAACACTGGGGTACAGTACTGGTGGGGACGGGACTGTCGCTGTATAACACTGGAGTACAGTACTGGTGGGGACGGGTCTGACGCTGTATAACACTGGGGTACAGTACTGGTGGGGACGGGCCTGTCGCTGTATAACACTGGGGTACAGTACTGGTGGGGACGGGTCTGTCACTGTATAACACTGGGGTACAGTACTGGTGGGGACGTTATTGTATCTGTATAACACTGGGGTACAGTACTGGTGGGGACGGGTCTGTCACTGTATAACACTGGGGTACAGTAGTGGTGGGGAGGGGTCTGTCACTGTAGAACACTGGGGTACAGTACTGGTGGGGACGGGTCTGTCACTGTATAACACTGGGGTACAGTCCTGGTCGGGACGGGTCTGTCACTGTATAACATTGGGGTACAGTACTGGTGGGGACGGGTCTGTCACTGTATAACACTGGGGTACAGTACTGGTGGGGACGGGTCTGTCACTGTATAACACTGGGGTACAGTACTGGTGGGGACGGGTCTGTCGCTGTATAACACTGGGGTACAGTACTGGTGGGGACGGGTCCGTCACTGTATAACAATGCGATACAGTACTGGTGAGGATGGGTCAGTCGCTGTATAACACTGGGGTACAGTACTGGTGGGTACTGGTCTGTCACTGTATAACAATGCGATACAGTACTGGTGAGGATGGGTCTGTCGCTGTATAACACTGGGGTACAGTACTGGTGGGGACGGGTCTGTCACTGTATAACACTGGGGTACAGTACTGGTGGGGACGGGTCTGTCACTGTATAACACTGGGGTACAGTACTGGTGGGGACGGGTCTGTCACTGTATAACACTGGGGTACAGTACTGGTGGGGACCGGTCTGTTACTGTATAACACTGGGGTACAGTACTGGTGGGGACGGGTCTGTCGCTGTATAACACTGGGGTACAGTACAGATGGGGACGGGTCTGTCGCTGTATAACACTGGGGTACAGTACTGGTGGGGACGGGTCTGTCACTGTATAACACTGGGGTACAGTACTGGTGGGGACGGGTCTGTCGCTGTATAACACTGGGGTACATGTACTGGTGGGGACGGGCCTGTCGCTGTATAACACTGGGGTACAGTACTGGTGGGGACGGGTCTGTCACTGTATAACACTGGGGTACAGTACTGGTGGGGACGGGTCTGTCGCTGTATAACACTGGGGTACAGTACTGGTGGGGACGGGTCTGTCACTGTATAACACTGGGGTACAGTACTGGTGGGGTCTGTCACTGTATAACACTGGGGTACAGTACTGGTGGGGACGTGTCTGTCACTGTATAACACTGGGGCACAGTACTGGTGGGGACGGGTCTGTCACTCTATAACACTGGGGTACAGTACTGGTGGTGACGGGTCTGTCACAGTATAACACTGGGGTACAGTACTGGTGGGGACGGATCTGTCACTGTATAACACTGGTGTACAGTACTGGTGGGGACGGATCTGTCACTGTATAACACTGGGGTACAGTACTGGTTGGAACGGGTCTGTCACTGTAACACTGGGGTACAGTACTGGTGGGGACGGGTCTGTCACTGTATAACACTGGGTTACAGTACTGGTGGGGCGGGTCTCGCTGTATAACCCTGGGTACAGTACTGGTGGGGACGTGTCTCGCTGTTTAACACTGGGGTACAGTCCTGGTGGGGTCAGGTCTGTCACTGTGTAACACTGGGGTACAGTACCGGTGGGAACGGGTCTGACGCTGTATAACACTGGGTTACAATACTGATGGGACGGGACTGTCGCTGTGTTACACTGGGGTACAGTACGGGTGGGTACTGGTCTGTCACTGTATAACACTGGGGTACGGTACTGGGGGGGACAGTCTGTCACTGTATAACACTGGGGTACAGTACTGGTGGGGACGGGTCTGTCTCTGTATAACACTGGGGTACAGTACTGGTGGGGACGGAACTGTCGCTGTATAACACTGGGGTACAGTACTGGTGGGGACGGACCTGTTGCTGTATAACACTGGGGTACAGTACTGGTGGGGATGTGTCTCACTGTATAACACTGGGGTACAGTACTGGTGGGGACGGACCTGTCGCTGTATAATATTGGGGTACAGTACTGGTGGGGACGGAACTGTCGCTGTATAACACTGGGGTACAGTACTGGTGGGGACGGATCTGTCGCTGTATAACACTGGGGTTCAGTACTGGTGGGGACATGCCTGTCGCTGTATAACACTGGGGTACAGTACGGGTGGGGACGGGTCTGTCACTGTATAACACTGGGGTACAGTACTGGTGGGGACGGACCTGTCACTGTGTAACACTGGGGTACAGTACTGGTGGGGACGGGTCTGTCACTGTATAACACTGGGGTACAGTACCGGTGGGAACGGGTCTGTCACTGTATAACACTGGGGTACAGTACTGGTGGGGACGGTTCTGTCACTGTATAACACTGGGTTACAGTACTGGTGGGGACGGGTCTGTCACTGTATAACACTGGGGTACAGTACTGGTGGGGATGGCTCTGTCACTGTGTAACACTGGGGTACAGTACTGGTGGGGACGGGTCTGTCACTGTATAACACTGGGGTACAGTACTGGTGGGGACGGTTCTGTCACTGTATAACACTGGGGTACAGTACTGGTGGGGACGGGTCTGTCACTGTATAACACTGGGGTACAGTACTGGTGGGGACCGGTCTGTCACTGTATAACACTGGGGTACAGTACTGGTGGGGACGGGTCTGTCACTGTATAACACTGGGGTACAGTACTGGTGGGGACGGGTCTGTCACTGTATAACACTGGGGTACAGTACTGGTGGGGACGGGTCTGTCACTGTATAACACTGGGGTACAGTACTGGTGGGGACGGGTCTGTCACTGTATTACACTGGGGTACAGTACTGGTGGGGACGGGTCTGTCGCTGGATAACACTGGGCTACAGTACTGGTGGGGACGGGTCTGACGCTGTATAACACTGGGGTACAGTACTGGTGGGGACGGGTCTGTCACTGTATAACACTGGGGTACAGTACTGGTGGGGACCGGTCTGTCACTGTATAACACTGGGGTACAGTACTGGTGGGGACGGGTCTGTCACTGTATAACACTGTGGTACAGTACTGGTGGGGACGGGTCTGTCGCTGTATAACACTGGGGTACAGTACTGGTGGGGACGGGTCTGTCACTGTAGAACACTGAGGTACACTACTGGTGGGGACGGGTCTGTCGCTGTTTAACACTGGGGTACAGTACTGGTGGGGACGGGACTGTCGCTGTATAACACTGGAGTACAGTACTGGTGGGGACGGGTCTGACGCTGTATAACACTGGGGTACAGTACTGGTGGGGACGGGCCTGTCGCTGTATAACACTGGGGTACAGTACTGGTGGGGACGGGTCTGTCACTGTATAACACTGGGGTACAGTACTGGTGGGGACGTTATTGTATCTGTATAACACTGGGGTACAGTACTGGTGGGGACGGGTCTGTCACTGTATAACACTGGGGTACAGTAGTGGTGGGGAGGGGTCTGTCACTGTAGAACACTGGGGTACAGTACTGGTGGGGACGGGTCTGTCACTGTATAACACTGGGGTACAGTCCTGGTCGGGACGGGTCTGTCACTGTATAACATTGGGGTACAGTACTGGTGGGGACGGGTCTGTCACTGTATAACACTGGGGTACAGTACTGGTGGGGACGGGTCTGTCACTGTATAACACTGGGGTACAGTACTGGTGGGGACGGGTCTGTCGCTGTATAACACTGGGGTACAGTACTGGTGGGGACGGGTCCGTCACTGTATAACAATGCGATACAGTACTGGTGAGGATGGGTCAGTCGCTGTATAACACTGGGGTACAGTACTGGTGGGGACGGGTCTGTCACTGTATAACACTGGGGTACAGTACTGGTGGGGACGGGTCTGACGCTGTATAACGCTGGGGTACAGTACTGGTGGGGATGGGTCTGTCACTGTATAACACTGGGGTACAGTACTGGTGGGGACGGGTCTGTCACTGTATAACACTGGGGTACAGTACTGGTGGGGACCGGTCTGTTACTGTATAACACTGGGGTACAGTACTGGTGGGGACGGGTCTGTCGCTGTATAACACTGGGGTACAGTACAGATGGGGACGGGTCTGTCGCTGTATAACACTGGGGTACAGTACTGGTGGGGACGGGTCTGTCACTGTATAACCCTGGGGTACAGTACTGGTGGGGACGGGTCTGTCGCTGTATAACACTGGGGTACATGTACTGGTGGGGACGGGCCTGTCGCTGTATAACACTGGGGTACAGTACTGGTGGGGACGGGTCTGTCACTGTATAACACTGGGGTACAGTACTGGTGGGGACGGGTCTGTCGCTGTATAACACTGGGGTACAGTACTGGTGGGGACGGGTCTGTCACTGTGTAACACTGGGGTACAGTACTGGTGGGGACGGGTCTGTCACTGTATAACACTGGGGTACAGTCCTGGTGGGGTCAGGTCTGTCACTGTGTAACACTGGGGTACAGTACTGGTGGGGACGGGTCTGACGCTGTATAACACTGGGGTACAGTACTGGTGGGGACGGGTCTGTCGCTGTATAACACTGGGGTACAGTACTGGTGGGGACTGGTCTGTCGCTGTATAACACTGGGGTACAGTACTGGTGGGGACGGGTCTGTCGCTGTTGAACACTGGGTTACAATACTGATGGGACGGGACTGTCGCTGTGTTACACTGGGGTACAGTACTGGTGCGGACAGACATGTCGCTGTATAACACTGGGGTACAGTACTGGTGGGGACGTTATTGTATCTGTATAACACTGGGGTACAGTACTGGTGGGGACGGACCTGTCGCTGTATAACACTGGGGTACAGTACTGGTGGGGACGGGTCTGTCACTGTATAACACTGGGGTACAGTACTGGTGGGGACGTTATTGTATCTGTATAACACTGGGGTACAGTACTGGTGGGGACGTTATTGTATCTGTATAACACTGGGGTACAGTACTGGTGGGGACGGGTCTGTCACTGTGTAACACTGGGGTACAGTACTGGTGGGGACGTTATTGTATCTGTATAACACTGGGGTACAGTACTGGTGGGGACGGGTCTGTCACTGTATAACACTGGGGTACAGTAGTGGTGGGGAGGGGTCTGTCACTGTAGAACACTGGGGTACAGTCCTGGTCGGGACGGGTCTGTCACTGTATAACACTGGGGTACAGTACCGGTGGGAACGGGTCTGTCACTGTATAACACTGGGGTACAGTACTGGTGGGGACGGTTCTGTCACTGTATAACACTGGGTTACAGTACTGGTGGGGACGGGTCTGTCACTGTATAACACTGGGGTACAGTACTGGTGGGGATGGCTCTGTCACTGTGTAACACTGGGGTACAGTACTGGTGGGGACGGGTCTGTCACTGTATAACACTGGGGTACAGTACTGGTGGGGACGGTTCTGTCACTGTATAACACTGGGGTACAGTACTGGTGGGGACGGGTCTGTCACTGTATAACACTGGGGTACAGTACTGGTGGGGACCGGTCTGTCACTGTATAACACTGGGGTACAGTACTGGTGGGAACGGGTCTGTCACTGTATAACACTGGGGTACAGTACTGGTGGGGACGGGTCTGTCACTGTATAACACTGGGGTACAGTACTGGTGGGGACGGGTCTGTCACTGTATAACACTGGGGTACAGTACTGGTGGGGACGGGTCTGTCACTGTATTACACTGGGGTACAGTACTGGTGGGGACGGGTCTGTCGCTGGATAACACTGGGCTACAGTACTGGTGGGGACGGGTCTGACGCTGTATAACACTGGGGTACAGTACTGGTGGGGACGGGTCTGTCACTGTATAACACTGGGGTACAGTACTGGTGGGGACCGGTCTGTCACTGTATAACACTGGGGTACAGTACTGGTGGGGACGGGTCTGTCACTGTATAACACTGTGGTAGAGTACTGGTGGGGACGGGTCTGTCGCTGTATAACACTGGGGTACAGTACTGGTGGGGACGGGTCTGTCACTGTAGAACACTGAGGTACACTACTGGTGGGGACGGGTCTGTCGCTGTTTAACACTGGGGTACAGTACTGGTGGGGACGGGACTGTCGCTGTATAACACTGGAGTACAGTACTGGTGGGGACGGGTCTGACGCTGTATAACACTGGGGTACAGTACTGGTGGGGACGGGCCTGTCGCTGTATAACACTGGGGTACAGTACTGGTGGGGACGGGTCTGTCACTGTATAACACTGGGGTACAGTACTGGTGGGGACGTTATTGTATCTGTATAACACTGGGGTACAGTACTGGTGGGGACGGGTCTGTCACTGTATAACACTGGGGTACAGTAGTGGTGGGGAGGGGTCTGTCACTGTAGAACACTGGGGTACAGTCCTGGTCGGGACGGGTCTGTCACTGTATAACATTGGGGTACAGTACTGGTGGGGACGGGTCTGTCACTGTATAACACTGGGGTACAGTACTGGTGGGGACGGGTCTGTCACTGTATAACACTGGGGTACAGTACTGGTGGGGACGGGTCTGTCGCTGTATAACACTGGGGTACAGTACTGGTGGGGACGGGTCCGTCACTGTATAACAATGCGATACAGTACTGGTGAGGATGGGTCAGTCGCTGTATAACACTGGGGTACAGTACTGGTGGGGACGGGTCTGTCACTGTATAACACTGGGGTACAGTACTGGTGGGGACGGGTCTGACGCTGTATAACGCTGGGGTACAGTACTGGTGGGGATGGGTCTGTCACTGTATAACACGGGTACAGTACTGGTGGGGACGGGTCTGTCACTGTATAACACTGGGGTACAGTACTGGTGGGGACCGGTCTGTTACTGTATAACACTGGGGTACAGTACTGGTGGGGACGGGTCTGTCGCTGTATAACACTGGGGTACAGTACAGATGGGGACGGGTCTGTCGCTGTATAACACTGGGTTACAGTACTGGTGGGGACGGGTCTGTCACTGTATAACACTGGGGTACAGTACTGGTGGGGATGGCTCTGTCACTGTGTAACACGGGGGTACAGTACTGGTGGGGACGGGTCTGTCACTGTATAACACTGGGGTACAGTACTGGTGGGGACGGTTCTGTCACTGTATAACACTGGGGTACAGTACTGGTGGGGACGGGTCTGTCACTGTATAACACTGGGGTACAGTACTGGTGGGGACCGGTCTGTCACTGTATAACACTGGGGTACAGTACTGGTGGGGACGGGTCTGTCACTGTATAACACTGGGGTACAGTACTGGTGGGGACGGGTCTGTCACTGTATAACACTGGGGTACAGTACTGGTGGGGACGGGTCTGTCACTGTATAACACTGGGGTACAGTACTGGTGGGGACGGGTCTGTCACTGTATTACACTGGGGTACAGTACTGGTGGGGACGGGTCTGTCGCTGGATAACACTGGGCTACAGTACTGGTGGGGACGGGTCTGACGCTGTATAACACTGGGGTACAGTACTGGTGGGGACGGGTCTGTCACTGTATAACACTGGGGTACAGTACTGGTGGGGACCGGTCTGTCACTGTATAACACTGGGGTACAGTACTGGTGGGGACGTTATTGTATCTGTATAACACTGGGGTACAGTACTGGTGGGGACGGGTCTGTCACTGTATAACACTGGGGTACAGTAGTGGTGGGGAGGGGTCTGTCACTGTAGAACACTGGGGTACAGTACTGGTGGGGACGGGTCTGTCACTGTATAACACTGGGGTACAGTCCTGGTCGGGACGGGTCTGTCACTGTATAACATTGGGGTACAGTACTGGTGGGGACGGGTCTGTCACTGTATAACACTGGGGTACAGTACTGGTGGGGACGGGTCTGTCACTGTATAACACTGGGGTACAGTACTGGTGGGGACGGGTCTGTCGCTGTATAACACTGGGGTACAGTACTGGTGGGGACGGGTCCGTCACTGTATAACAATGCGATACAGTACTGGTGAGGATGGGTCAGTCGCTGTATAACACTGGGGTACAGTACTGGTGGGGACGGGTCTGTCACTGTATAACACTGGGGTACAGTACTGGTGGGGACGGGTCTGACGCTGTATAACGCTGGGGTACAGTACTGGTGGGGATGGGTCTGTCACTGTATAACACTGGGGTACAGTACTGGTGGGGACGGGTCTGTCACTGTATAACACTGGGGTACAGTACTGGTGGGGACCGGTCTGTTACTGTATAACACTGGGGTACAGTACTGGTGGGGACGGGTCTGTCGCTGTATAACACTGGGGTACAGTACAGATGGGGACGGGTCTGTCGCTGTATAACACTGGGGTACAGTACTGGTGGGGACGGGTCTGTCACTGTATAACCCTGGGGTACAGTACTGGTGGGGACGGGTCTGTCGCTGTATAACACTGGGGTACATGTACTGGTGGGGACGGGCCTGTCGCTGTATAACACTGGGGTACAGTACTGGTGGGGACGGGTCTGTCACTGTATAACACTGGGGTACAGTACTGGTGGGGACGGGTCTGTCGCTGTATAACACTGGGGTACAGTACTGGTGGGGACGGGTCTGTCACTGTATAACACTGGGGTACAGTACTGGTGGGGTCTGTCACTGTATAACACTGGGGTACAGTACTGGTGGGGACGTGTCTGTCACTGTATAACACTGGGGCACAGTACTGGTGGGGACGGGTCTGTCACTCTATAACACTGGGGTACAGTACTGGTGGGGACGGGTCTGTCACAGTATAACACTGGGGTACAGTACTGGTGGGGACGGATCTGTCACTGTATAACACTGGTGTACAGTACTGGTGGGGACGGATCTGTCACTGTATAACACTGGGGTACAGTACTGGTTGGAACGGGTCTGTCACTGTGTAACACTGGGGTACAGTACTGGTGGGGACGGGTCTGTCACTGTATAACACTGGGTTACAGTACTGGTGGGGCGGGTCTCGCTGTATAACCCTGGGTACAGTACTGGTGGGGACGTGTCTCGCTGTTTAACACTGGGGTACAGTCCTGGTGGGGTCAGGTCTGTCACTGTGTAACACTGGGGTACAGTACTGGTGGGGACGGGTCTGACGCTGTATAACACTGGGGTACAGTACTGGTGGGGACGGGTCTGTCGCTGTATAACACTGGGGTACAGTACTGGTGGGGACTGGTCTGTCGCTGTATAACACTGGGGTACAGTACTGGTGGGGACGGGTCTGTCGCTGTTGAACACTGGGTTACAATACTGATGGGACGGGACTGTCGCTGTGTTACACTGGGGTACAGTACTGGTGCGGACAGACATGTCGCTGTATAACACTGGGGTACAGTACTGGTGGGGACGTTATTGTATCTGTATAACACTGGGGTACAGTACTGGTGGGGACGGACCTGTCGCTGTATAACACTGGGGTACAGTACTGGTGGGGACGGGTCTGTCACTGTATAACACTGGGGTACAGTACTGGTGGGGACGTTATTGTATCTGTATAACACTGGGGTACAGTACTGGTGGGGACGTTATTGTATCTGTATAACACTGGGGTACAGTACTGGTGGGGACGGGTCTGTCACTGTGTAACACTGGGGTACAGTACTGGTGGGGACGTTATTGTATCTGTATAACACTGGGGTACAGTACTGGTGGGGACGGGTCTGTCACTGTATAACACTGGGGTACAGTAGTGGTGGGGAGGGGTCTGTCACTGTAGAACACTGGGGTACAGTCCTGGTCGGGACGGGTCTGTCACTGTATAACACTGGGGTACAGTACCGGTGGGAACGGGTCTGTCACTGTATAACACTGGGGTACAGTACTGGTGGGGACGGTTCTGTCACTGTATAACACTGGGTTACAGTACTGGTGGGGACGGGTCTGTCACTGTATAACACTGGGGTACAGTACTGGTGGGGATGGCTCTGTCACTGTGTAACACTGGGGTACAGTACTGGTGGGGACGGGTCTGTCACTGTATAACACTGGGGTACAGTACTGGTGGGGACGGTTCTGTCACTGTATAACACTGGGGTACAGTACTGGTGGGGACGGGTCTGTCACTGTATAACACTGGGGTACAGTACTGGTGGGGACCGGTCTGTCACTGTATAACACTGGGGTACAGTACTGGTGGGAACGGGTCTGTCACTGTATAACACTGGGGTACAGTACTGGTGGGGACGGGTCTGTCACTGTATAACACTGGGGTACAGTACTGGTGGGGACGGGTCTGTCACTGTATAACACTGGGGTACAGTACTGGTGGGGACGGGTCTGTCACTGTATTACACTGGGGTACAGTACTGGTGGGGACGGGTCTGTCGCTGGATAACACTGGGCTACAGTACTGGTGGGGACGGGTCTGACGCTGTATAACACTGGGGTACAGTACTGGTGGGGACGGGTCTGTCACTGTATAACACTGGGGTACAGTACTGGTGGGGACCGGTCTGTCACTGTATAACACTGGGGTACAGTACTGGTGGGGACGGGTCTGTCACTGTATAACACTGTGGTAGAGTACTGGTGGGGACGGGTCTGTCGCTGTATAACACTGGGGTACAGTACTGGTGGGGACGGGTCTGTCACTGTAGAACACTGAGGTACACTACTGGTGGGGACGGGTCTGTCGCTGTTTAACACTGGGGTACAGTACTGGTGGGGACGGGACTGTCGCTGTATAACACTGGAGTACAGTACTGGTGGGGACGGGTCTGACGCTGTATAACACTGGGGTACAGTACTGGTGGGGACGGGCCTGTCGCTGTATAACACTGGGGTACAGTACTGGTGGGGACGGGTCTGTCACTGTATAACACTGGGGTACAGTACTGGTGGGGACGTTATTGTATCTGTATAACACTGGGGTACAGTACTGGTGGGGACGGGTCTGTCACTGTATAACACTGGGGTACAGTAGTGGTGGGGAGGGGTCTGTCACTGTAGAACACTGGGGTACAGTCCTGGTCGGGACGGGTCTGTCACTGTATAACATTGGGGTACAGTACTGGTGGGGACGGGTCTGTCACTGTATAACACTGGGGTACAGTACTGGTGGGGACGGGTCTGTCACTGTATAACACTGGGGTACAGTACTGGTGGGGACGGGTCTGTCGCTGTATAACACTGGGGTACAGTACTGGTGGGGACGGGTCCGTCACTGTATAACAATGCGATACAGTACTGGTGAGGATGGGTCAGTCGCTGTATAACACTGGGGTACAGTACTGGTGGGGACGGGTCTGTCACTGTATAACACTGGGGTACAGTACTGGTGGGGACGGGTCTGACGCTGTATAACGCTGGGGTACAGTACTGGTGGGGATGGGTCTGTCACTGTATAACACGGGTACAGTACTGGTGGGGACGGGTCTGTCACTGTATAACACTGGGGTACAGTACTGGTGGGGACCGGTCTGTTACTGTATAACACTGGGGTACAGTACTGGTGGGGACGGGTCTGTCGCTGTATAACACTGGGGTACAGTACAGATGGGGACGGGTCTGTCGCTGTATAACACTGGGGTACAGTACTGGTGGGGACGGGTCTGTCACTGTATAACACTGGGGTACAGTACTGGTGGGGACGGGTCTGTCGCTGTATAACACTGGGGTACATGTACTGGTGGGGACGGGCCTGTCGCTGTATAACACTGGGGTACAGTACTGGTGGGGACGGGTCTGTCACTGTATAACACTGGGGTACAGTACTGGTGGGGACGGGTCTGTCGCTGTATAACACTGGGGTACAGTACTGGTGGGGACGGGTCTGTCACTGTATAACACTGGGGTACAGTACTGGTGGGGTCTGTCACTGTATAACACTGGGGTACAGTACTGGTGGGGACGTGTCTGTCACTGTATAACACTGGGGCACAGTACTGGTGGGGACGGGTCTGTCACTCTATAACACTGGGGTACAGTACTGGTGGGGACGGGTCTGTCACAGTATAACACTGGGGTACAGTACTGTTGGGGACGGATCTGTCACTGTATAACACTGGTGTACAGTACTGGTGGGGACGGATCTGTCACTGTATAACACTGGGGTACAGTACTGGTTGGAACGGGTCTGTCACTGTGTAACACTGGGGTACAGTACTGGTGGGGACGGGTCTGTCACTGTATAACACTGGGTTACAGTACTGGTGGGGCGGGTCTCGCTGTATAACCCTGGGTACAGTACTGGTGGGGACGTGTCTCGCTGTTTAACACTGGGGTACAGTCCTGGTGGGGTCAGGTCTGTCACTGTGTAACACTGGGGTACAGTACTGGTGGGGACGGGTCTGACGCTGTATAACACTGGGGTACAGTACTGGTGGGGACGGGTCTGTCGCTGTATAACACTGGGGTACAGTACTGGTGGGGACTGGTCTGTCGCTGTATAACACTGGGGTACAGTACTGGTGGGGACGGGTCTGTCGCTGTTGAACACTGGGTTACAATACTGATGGGACGGGACTGTCGCTGTGTTACACTGGGGTACAGTACTGGTGGGGACGTTATTGTATCTGTATAACACTGGGGTACAGTACTGGTGGGGACGTTATTGTATCTGTATAACACTGGGGTACAGTACTGGTGGGGACGGACCTGTCGCTGTATAACACTGGGGTACAGTACTGGTGGGGACGGGTCTGTCACTGTATAACACTGGGGTACAGTACTGGTGGGGACGTTATTGTATCTGTATAACACTGGGGTACAGTACTGGTGGGGACGTTATTGTATCTGTATAACACTGGGGTACAGTACTGGTGGGGATGGGTCTGTCACTGTGTAACACTGGGGTACAGTACTGGTGGGGACGTTATTGTATCTGTATAACACTGGGGTACAGTACTGGTGGGTACTGGTCTGTCACTCTGTTACACTGGGATACAGTACTGGTGGGGACGGGTCCGTCACTGTATAACAATGCGATACAGTACTGGTGAGGATGGGTCTGTCGCTGTATAACACTGGGGTACAGTACTGGTGGGGACGGGTCTGTCACTGTATAACACTGGGGTACAGTACTGGTGGGGACGGGTCTGACGCTGTATAACGCTGGGGTACAGTACTGGTGGGGATGGGTCTGTCACTGTATAACACTGGGGTACAGTACTGGTGGGGACGGGTCTGTCACTGTATAACACTGGGGTACAGTACTGGTGGGGACCGGTCTGTTACTGTATAACACTGGGGTACAGTACTGGTGGGGACGGGTCTGTCACTGTATAACACTGGGGTACAGTAGTGGTGGGGAGGGGTCTGTCACTGTATAACACTGGGGTACAGTACTGGTGGGGACGGGTCTGTCGCTGTATAACACTGGGGTACAGTACTGGTGGGGACGGGTCTGTCACTATAACACTGGGGTACAGTAGTGGTGGGGAGGGGTCTGTCACTGTATAACACTGGGGTACAGTACTGGTGTGGACGGATCCGTCACTGTATAATACTGGGGTACAGTACTGGTGAGGATGGGTCTGTCGCTGTATAACACTGGGGTACAGTACTGGTGGGGACGGGTCTGACGCTGTATAACACTGGGGTACAGTACTGGTGGGGACGGGTCTGTCGCTGTATAACAATGGGGTACAGTACTGGTGGGGACGGGTCTGTCACTGTATAACACTGGGGTACAGTACTGGTGGGGACGGTTCTGTCGCTGTATAACAATGGGGTACAGTACTGGTGGGGACGGGTCTGTCACTGTATAACACTGGGTACAGTACTGGTGGGGACGGGACTGTCGCTGTATAACACTGGGGTACAGTACTGGTGGGGACGTGTCTCACTGTATAACACTGGGGTACAGTACTGGTGGGGACGGGACTGTCGCTGTATAACACTGGGGTACAGTACTGGTGGGGACGGGTCTGTCACTGTATAACACTGGGGTCCAGTGCTGGTGGGGACAGACATGTCGCTGTATAACACTGGGGTACAGTACTGGTGGGGACGTTATTGTATCTGTATAACACTGGGGTACAGTACTGGTGGGGAGGGGTCTGTCACTGTATAACACTGGGGTACAGTACTGGTCGGGACGGATCTGTCACTGTATATCACTGGGGTACAGTACTGGTGGGGACGGGTCTGTCGCTGTATAACACTGGGGTACAGTACTGGTGGGGACGGGTCTGTCACTGTATAACACTGGGGTACAGTACTGGTGGGTACTGGTCTGTCACTCTGTTACACTGGGATACAGAACTGGTTTGGACGGGTCTGTCACTGTATAACACTGGTGTACAGTCCTGGTGGGGACGGGTCTGTCGCTGTATAACACTGCGATACAGTACTGGTGTGGACGGGTCCGTCACTGTATAACACTGGGGTACAGTACTGGTGAGGATGGGTCTGTCACTGTATAACACTGGGGTACAGTACTGGTGGGGACGGGTCTGTCACTGTATAACACTGGGGTACAGTCCAGGTGGGGACGGACCTGTCACTGTATCACACTGGGGTACAGTACTGGTGGGGCCGTACTGTCCCTGTATAACACTGGGGTACAGTACTGGTGGGGTTGGGTCTGTCCCTGTATAACACTGGGGTACAGTACTGGTGGGGACGGACCTGTCACTGTATAACACTGGGGTACAGTACCTGTGGGGACGGGTCTGTCACTATAACACTGGTGTACAGTACTGGTGGGGACGGGTCTGTCACTATAACACTGGGGTACAGTACTGGTGGGGACGGGTCTGTCACTGTATAACACTGGGGTACAGTACTGGTGGGGTCTGTCACTGTATAACACTGGGGTACAGTACTGGTGGGGACGTGTCTGTCACTGTATAACACTGGGGCACAGTACTGGTGGGGACGGGTCTGTCACTCTATAACACTGGGGTACAGTACTGGTGGGGACGGGTCTGTCACTGTATAACACTGGGGTACAGTACTGGTGGGGACGGATCTGTCACTGTATAACACTGGTGTACAGTACTGGTGGGGACGGATCTGTCACTGTATAACACTGGGGTACAGTACTGGTTGGAACGGGTCTGTCACTGTGTAACACTGGGGTACAGTACTGGTGGGGACGGGTCTGTCACTTTATAACACTGGGTTACAGTACTGGTGGGGCGGGTCTCGCTGTATAACCCTGGGTACAGTACTGGTGGGGACGTGTCTCGCTGTTTAACACTGGGGTACAGTCCTGGTGGGGTCACGTCTGTCACTGTGTAACACTGGGGTACAGTACTGGTGGGGACGGGTCTGACGCTGTATAACACTGGGGTACAGTACTGGTGGGGACGGGTCTGTCGCTGTATAACACTGGGGTACAGTACTGGTGGGGACTGGTCTGTCGCTGTATAACACTGGGGTACAGTACTGGTGGGGACGGGTCTGTCGCTGTTGAACACTGGGTTACAATACTGATGGGACGGGACTGTCGCTGTGTTACACTGGGGTACAGTGCTGGTGCGGACAGACATGTCGCTGTATAACACTGGGGTACAGTACTGGTGGGGACGTTATTGTATCTGTATAACACTGGGGTACAGTACTGGTGGGGACGGGTCTGTCACTGTATAACACTGGGGTACAGTAGTGGTGGGGAGGGGTCTGTCACTGTAGAACACTGGGGTACAGTCCTGGTCGGGACGGGTCTGTCACTGTATAACATTGGGGTACAGTACTGGTGGGGACGGGTCTGTCACTGTATAACACTGGGGTACAGTACTGGTGGGGACGGGTCTGTCACTGTATAACACTGGGGTACAGTACTGGTGGGGACGGGTCTGTCGCTGTATAACACTGGGGTACAGTACTGGTGGGTACTGGTCTGTCACTGTATAACAATGCGATACAGTACTGGTGAGGATGGGTCTGTCGCTGTATAACACTGGGGTACAGTACTGGTGGGGACGGGTCTGTCACTGTATAACACTGGGGTACAGTACTGGTGGGGACGGGTCTGTCACTGTATAACACTGGGGTACAGAACTGGTGGGGACGGGTCTGTCACTGTATAACACTGGGGTACAGTACTGGTGGGGACCGGTCTGTTACTGTATAACACTGGGGTACAGTACTGGTGGGGACGGGTCTGTCGCTGTATAACACTGGGGTACAGTACAGATGGGGACGGGTCTGTCGCTGTATAACACTGGGGTACAGTACTGGTGGGGACGGGTCTGTCACTGTATAACACTGGGGTACAGTACTGGTGGGGACGGGTCTGTCGCTGTATAACACTGGGGTACATGTACTGGTGGGGACGGGCCTGTCGCTGTATAACACTGGGGTACAGTACTGGTGGGGACGGGTCTGTCACTGTATAACACTGGGGTACAGTACTGGTGGGGACGGGTCTGTCGCTGTATAACACTGGGGTACAGTACTGGTGGGGACGGGTCTGTCACTGTATAACACTGGGGTACAGTACTGGTGGGGTCTGTCACTGTATAACACTGGGGTACAGTACTGGTGGGGACGTGTCTGTCACTGTATAACACTGGGGCACAGTACTGGTGGGGACGGGTCTGTCACTCTATAACACTGGGGTACAGTACTGGTGGTGACGGGTCTGTCACAGTATAACACTGGGGTACAGTACTGGTGGGGACGGATCTGTCACTGTATAACACTGGTGTACAGTACTGGTGGGGACGGATCTGTCACTGTATAACACTGGGGTACAGTACTGGTTGGAACGGGTCTGTCACTGTAACACTGGGGTACAGTACTGGTGGGGACGGGTCTGTCACTGTATAACACTGGGTTACAGTACTGGTGGGGCGGGTCTCGCTGTATAACCCTGGGTACAGTACTGGTGGGGACGTGTCTCGCTGTTTAACACTGGGGTACAGTCCTGGTGGGGTCAGGTCTGTCACTGTGTAACACTGGGGTACAGTACTGGTGGGGACGGGTCTGACGCTGTATAACACTGGGGTATAGTACTGGTGGGGACGGGTCTGTCACTGTATAACACTGGGGTACAGTACTGGTGGGGACGGGTCTGTCGCTGTATAACACTGGGGTACAGTACTGGTGGGGACGGGTCTGTCGCTGTTGAACACTGGGTTACAATACTGATGGGACGGGACTGTCGCTGTGTTACACTGGGGTACAGTGCTGGTGCGGACAGACATGTCGCTGTATAACACTGGGGTACAGTACTGGTGGGGACGTTATTGTATCTGTATAACACTGGGGTACAGTACTGGTGGGGACGGGTCTGTCACTGTATAACACTGGGGTACAGTAGTGGTGGGGAGGGGTCTGTCACTGTAGAACACTGGGGTACAGTCCTGGTCGGGACGAGTCTGTCACTGTATAACATTGGGGTACAGTACTGGTGGGGACGGGTCTGTCACTGTATAACACTGGGGTACAGTACTGGTGGGGACGGGTCTGTCACTGTATAACACTGGGGTACAGTACTGGTGGGGACGGGTCTGTCGCTGTAGAACACTGGGGTACAGTACTGGTGGGTACTGGTCTGTCACTCTGTTACACTGGGATACAGTACTGGTGGGGACGGGTCCGTCACTGTATAACAATGCGATACAGTACTGGTGGGGACGGGTCCGTCACTGTATAACAATGCGATACAGTACTGGTGGGGACGGGTCTGTCACTGTATAACACTGGGGTACAGTACTGCTGGGTACGGGTCTGTCACTGTATAACACTGGGGTACAGTACTGGTGGGGACGGGTCTGTCGCTGTATAACACTGGGGTACAGTACTGGTGGGGACGGGTCTGTCACTGTATAACACTGGGGTACAGTACTGGTGGGGACGGGTCTGACACTGTATAACGCTGGGGTACAGTACTGGTGGGGATGGGTCTGTCACTGTATAACACTGGGGTACAGTACTGGTGGGGACGGGTCTGTCACTGTATAACACTGGGGTACAGTACTGGTGGGGACCGGTCTGTTACTGTATAACACTGGGGTACAGTACTGGTGGGGACGGGTCTGTCGCTGTATAACACTGGGGTACAGTACAGATGGGGACGGGTCTGTCGCTATATAACACTGGGGTACAGTACTGGTGGGGACGGGTCTGTCACTGTATAACACTGGGGTACAGTACTGGTGGGGACGGGTCTGTCGCTGTATAACACTGGGGTACATGTACTGGTGGGGACGGGCCTGTCGCTGTATAACACTGGGGTACAGTACTGGTGGGGACGGGTCTGTCACTGTATAACACTGGGGTACAGTACTGGTGGGGACGGGTCTGTCGCTGTATAACACTGGGGTACAGTACTGGTGGGGACGGGTCTGTCACTGTATAACACTGGGGTACAGTAGTGGTGGGGAGGGGTCTGTCACTGTATAACACTGGGGTACAGTACTGGTGTGGACGGGTCCGTCACTGTATAATACTGGGGTGCAGTACTGGTGTGGATGAGTCTGTCGCTGTATAACACTGGGGTACAGTACTGGTGGGGACGGGTCTGACGCTGTATAACACTGGGGTACAGTACTGGTGGGGACGGGTCTGTCGCTGTATAACAATGGGGTACAGTACTGGTGGGGACGGGTCTGTCACTGTATAACACTGGGGTACAGTACTGGTGGGGACGGGTCTGTCGCTGTATAACACTGGGGTACAGTACTGGTGGGGACGGGTCTGTCACTGTATAACACTGGGGCACAGTACTGGTGGGGACGGGTCTGTCGCTGTTTAACACTGGGGTACAGTACTGGTGGGGACGGGTCTGTCACTGTATAACACTGGGGTACAGTACTGGTGGGGACGTGTCTCACTGTATAACACTGGGGTACAGTACTGGTGGGGACGGGTCTGTCACTGTATAACACTGGGGTACAGTACTGGTGGGGACGTTATTGTATCTGTATAACACTGGGGTACAGTACTGGTGGTGAGGGGTCTGTCACTGTATAACACTGGGGTACAGTAGTGGTGGGGAGGGGTCTGTCACTGTATAACACTGGGGTACAGTACTGGTCGGGACGGATCTGTCACTGTATAACACTGGGGTACAGTACTGGTGGGGACGTTATTGTATCTGTATAACACTGGGGTACAGTACTGGTGGGGAGGGGTCTGTCACTGTATAACACTGGGGTACAGTAGTGGTGGGGAGGTGTCTGTCACTGTATAACACTGGGGTACAGTTCTGGTCGGGACGGATCTGTCACTGTATATCACTGGGGTACAGTACTGGTGGGGACGGGTCTGTCACTGTATAACACAGGGGTACATGTACTGGTGGGGACGGGCCTGTCGCTGTATAACACTGGGGTACAGTACTGGTGGGGACGGGTCTGTCACTGTATAACACTGGGGTACAGTACTGGTGGGGACGTTATTGTATCTGTATAACACTGGGGTACAGTACTGGTGGGGAGGGGTCTGTCACTGTATAACACTGGGGTACAGTAGTGGTGGGGAGGGGTCTGTCACTGTATAACACTGGGGTACAGTACTGGTCGGGACGGATCTGTCACTGTATATCACTGGGGTACAGTACTGGTGGGGACGGATCTGTCGCTGTATAACACTGGGGTACAGTACTGGTGGGGACGGACCTGTCGCTGTATAACACTGGGGTACAGTACTGGTGGGTACTGGTCTGTCACTGTATAACACTGGGATACAGAACTGGTTTGGACGGGTCTGTCACTGTATAATACTGGGGTACAGTACTGGTGTGGACGGGTCCGTCACTGTATAATACTGGGGTACAGTACTGGTGAGGATGGGTCTGTCACTGTATAACACTGGGGTACAGTCCAGGTGGGGACGGACCTGTCACTGTATCACACTGGGGTACAGTCCTGGTCGGGACGGGTCTGTCACTGTATAACATTGGGGTACAGTACTGGTGGGGACGGGTCTGTCACTGTATAACACTGGGGTACAGTACTGGTGGGGACGGGTCTGTCACTGTATAACACTGGGGTACAGTACTGGTGGGGACGGGTCTGTCGCTGTATAACACTGGGGTACAGTACTGGTGGGGACGGGTCCGTCACTGTATAACAATGCGATACAGTACTGGTGAGGATGGGTCAGTCGCTGTATAACACTGGGGTACAGTACTGGTGGGGACGGGTCTGTCACTGTATAACACTGGGGTACAGTACTGGTGGGGACGGGTCTGACGCTGTATAACGCTGGGGTACAGTACTGGTGGGGATGGGTCTGTCACTGTATAACACTGGGGTACAGTACTGGTGGGGACGGGTCTGTCACTGTATAACACTGGGGTACAGTACTGGTGGGGACCGGTCTGTTACTGTATAACACTGGGGTACAGTACTGGTGGGGACGGGTCTGTCGCTGTATAACACTGGGGTACAGTACAGATGGGGACGGGTCTGTCGCTGTATAACACTGGGGTACAGTACTGGTGGGGACGGGTCTGTCACTGTATAACCCTGGGGTACAGTACTGGTGGGGACGGGTCTGTCGCTGTATAACACTGGGGTACATGTACTGGTGGGGACGGGCCTGTCGCTGTATAACACTGGGGTACAGTACTGGTGGGGACGGGTCTGTCACTGTATAACACTGGGGTACAGTACTGGTGGGGACGGGTCTGTCGCTGTATAACACTGGGGTACAGTACTGGTGGGGACGGGTCTGTCACTGTATAACACTGGGGTACAGTACTGGTGGGGTCTGTCACTGTATAACACTGGGGTACAGTACTGGTGGGGACGTGTCTGTCACTGTATAACACTGGGGCACAGTACTGGTGGGGACGGGTCTGTCACTCTATAACACTGGGGTACAGTACTGGTGGGGACGGGTCTGTCACAGTATAACACTGGGGTACAGTACTGGTGGGGACGGATCTGTCACTGTATAACACTGGTGTACAGTACTGGTGGGGACGGATCTGTCACTGCATAACACTGGGGTACAGTACTGGTTGGAACGGGTCTGTCACTGTGTAACACTGGGGTACAGTACTGGTGGGGACGGGTCTGTCACTGTATAACACTGGGTTACAGTACTGGTGGGGCGGGTCTCGCTGTATAACCCTGGGTACAGTACTGGTGGGGACGTGTCTCGCTGTTTAACACTGGGGTACAGTCCTGGTGGGGTCAGGTCTGTCACTGTGTAACACTGGGGTACAGTACTGGTGGGGACGGGTCTGACGCTGTATAACACTGGGGTACAGTACTGGTGGGGACGGGTCTGTCGCTGTATAACACTGGGGTACAGTACTGGTGGGGACTGGTCTGTCGCTGTATAACACTGGGGTACAGTACTGGTGGGGACGGGTCTGTCGCTGTTGAACACTGGGTTACAATACTGATGGGACGGGACTGTCGCTGTGTTACACTGGGGTACAGTACTGGTGCGGACAGACATGTCGCTGTATAACACTGGGGTACAGTACTGGTGGGGACGTTATTGTATCTGTATAACACTGGGGTACAGTACTGGTGGGGACGGACCTGTCGCTGTATAACACTGGGGTACAGTACTGGTGGGGACGGGTCTGTCACTGTATAACACTGGGGTACAGTACTGGTGGGGACGTTATTGTATCTGTATAACACTGGGGTACAGTACTGGTGGGGACGTTATTGTATCTGTATAACACTGGGGTACAGTACTGGTGGGGACGGGTCTGTCACTGTGTAACACTGGGGTACAGTACTGGTGGGGACGTTATTGTATCTGTATAACACTGGGGTACAGTACTGGTGGGGACGGGTCTGTCACTGTATAACACTGGGGTACAGTAGTGGTGGGGAGGGGTCTGTCACTGTAGAACACTGGGGTACAGTCCTGGTCGGGACGGGTCTGTCACTGTATAACACTGGGGTACAGTACCGGTGGGAACGGGTCTGTCACTGTATAACACTGGGGTACAGTACTGGTGGGGACGGTTCTGTCACTGTATAACACTGGGTTACAGTACTGGTGGGGACGGGTCTGTCACTGTATAACACTGGGGTACAGTACTGGTGGGGATGGCTCTGTCACTGTGTAACACTGGGGTACAGTACTGGTGGGGACGGGTCTGTCACTGTATAACACTGGGGTACAGTACTGGTGGGAACGGGTCTGTCACTGTATAACACTGGGGTACAGTACTGGTGGGGACGGGTCTGTCACTGTATAACACTGGGGTACAGTACTGGTGGGGACGGGTCTGTCACTGTATAACACTGGGGTACAGTACTGGTGGGGACGGGTCTGTCACTGTATTACACTGGGGTACAGTACTGGTGGGGACGGGTCTGTCGCTGGATAACACTGGGCTACAGTACTGGTGGGGACGGGTCTGACGCTGTATAACACTGGGGTACAGTACTGGTGGGGACGGGTCTGTCACTGTATAACACTGGGGTACAGTACTGGTGGGGACCGGTCTGTCACTGTATAACACTGGGGTACAGTACTGGTGGGGACGGGTCTGTCACTGTATAACACTGTGGTAGAGTACTGGTGGGGACGGGTCTGTCGCTGTATAACACTGGGGTACAGTACTGGTGGGGACGGGTCTGTCACTGTAGAACACTGAGGTACACTACTGGTGGGGACGGGTCTGTCGCTGTTTAACACTGGGGTACAGTACTGGTGGGGACGGGACTGTCGCTGTATAACACTGGAGTACAGTACTGGTGGGGACGGGTCTGACGCTGTATAACACTGGGGTACAGTACTGGTGGGGACGGGCCTGTCGCTGTATAACACTGGGGTACAGTACTGGTGGGGACGGGTCTGTCACTGTATAACACTGGGGTACAGTACTGGTGGGGACGTTATTGTATCTGTATAACACTGGGGTACAGTACTGGTGGGGACGGGTCTGTCACTGTATAACACTGGGGTACAGTAGTGGTGGGGAGGGGTCTGTCACTGTAGAACACTGGGGTACAGTCCTGGTCGGGACGGGTCTGTCACTGTATAACATTGGGGTACAGTACTGGTGGGGACGGGTCTGTCACTGTATAACACTGGGGTACAGTACTGGTGGGGACGGGTCTGTCACTGTATAACACTGGGGTACAGTACTGGTGGGGACGGGTCTGTCGCTGTATAACACTGGGGTACAGTACTGGTGGGGACGGGTCCGTCACTGTATAACAATGCGATACAGTACTGGTGAGGATGGGTCAGTCGCTGTATAACACTGGGGTACAGTACTGGTGGGGACGGGTCTGTCACTGTATAACACTGGGGTACAGTACTGGTGGGGACGGGTCTGACGCTGTATAACGCTGGGGTACAGTACTGGTGGGGATGGGTCTGTCACTGTATAACACGGGTACAGTACTGGTGGGGACGGGTCTGTCACTGTATAACACTGGGGTACAGTACTGGTGGGGACCGGTCTGTTACTGTATAACACTGGGGTACAGTACTGGTGGGGACGGGTCTGTCGCTGTATAACACTGGGGTACAGTACAGATGGGGACGGGTCTGTCGCTGTATAACACTGGGGTACAGTACTGGTGGGGACGGGTCTGTCACTGTATAACACTGGGGTACAGTACTGGTGGGGACGGGTCTGTCGCTGTATAACACTGGGGTACATGTACTGGTGGGGACGGGCCTGTCGCTGTATAACACTGGGGTACAGTACTGGTGGGGACGGGTCTGTCACTGTATAACACTGGGGTACAGTACTGGTGGGGACGGGTCTGTCGCTGTATAACACTGGGGTACAGTACTGGTGGGGACGGGTCTGTCACTGTATAACACTGGGGTACAGTACTGGTGGGGTCTGTCACTGTATAACACTGGGGTACAGTACTGGTGGGGACGTGTCTGTCACTGTATAACACTGGGGCACAGTACTGGTGGGGACGGGTCTGTCACTCTATAACACTGGGGTACAGTACTGGTGGGGACGGGTCTGTCACAGTATAACACTGGGGTACAGTACTGTTGGGGACGGATCTGTCACTGTATAACACTGGTGTACAGTACTGGTGGGGACGGATCTGTCACTGTATAACACTGGGGTACAGTACTGGTTGGAACGGGTCTGTCACTGTGTAACACTGGGGTACAGTACTGGTGGGGACGGGTCTGTCACTGTATAACACTGGGTTACAGTACTGGTGTGGCGGGTCTCGCTGTATAACCCTGGGTACAGTACTGGTGGGGACGTGTCTCGCTGTTTAACACTGGGGTACAGTCCTGGTGGGGTCAGGTCTGTCACTGTGTAACACTGGGGTACAGTACTGGTGGGGACGGGTCTGACGCTGTATAACACTGGGGTACAGTACTGGTGGGGACGGGTCTGTCGCTGTATAACACTGGGGTACAGTACTGGTGGGGACTGGTCTGTCGCTGTATAACACTGGGGTACAGTACTGGTGGGGACGGGTCTGTCGCTGTTGAACACTGGGTTACAATACTGATGGGACGGGACTGTCGCTGTGTTACACTGGGGTACAGTACTGGTGGGGACGTTATTGTATCTGTATAACACTGGGGTACAGTACTGGTGGGGACGTTATTGTATCTGTATAACACTGGGGTACAGTACTGGTGGGGACGGACCTGTCGCTGTATAACACTGGGGTACAGTACTGGTGGGGACGGGTCTGTCACTGTATAACACTGGGGTACAGTACTGGTGGGGACGTTATTGTATCTGTATAACACTGGGGTACAGTACTGGTGGGGACGTTATTGTATCTGTATAACACTGGGGTACAGTACTGGTGGGGATGGGTCTGTCACTGTGTAACACTGGGGTACAGTACTGGTGGGGACGTTATTGTATCTGTATAACACTGGGGTACAGTACTGGTGGGTACTGGTCTGTCACTCTGTTACACTGGGATACAGTACTGGTGGGGACGGGTCCGTCACTGTATAACAATGCGATACAGTACTGGTGAGGATGGGTCTGTCGCTGTATAACACTGGGGTACAGTACTGGTGGGGACGGGTCTGTCACTGTATAACACTGGGGTACAGTACTGGTGGGGACGGGTCTGACGCTGTATAACGCTGGGGTACAGTACTGGTGGGGATGGGTCTGTCACTGTATAACACTGGGGTACAGTACTGGTGGGGACGGGTCTGTCACTGTATAACACTGGGGTACAGTACTGGTGGGGACCGGTCTGTTACTGTATAACACTGGGGTACAGTACTGGTGGGGACGGGTCTGTCACTGTATAACACTGGGGTACAGTAGTGGTGGGGAGGGGTCTGTCACTGTATAACACTGGGGTACAGTACTGGTGGGGACGGGTCTGTCGCTGTATAACACTGGGGTACAGTACTGGTGGGGACGGGTCTGTCACTATAACACTGGGGTACAGTAGTGGTGGGGAGGGGTCTGTCACTGTATAACACTGGGGTACAGTACTGGTGTGGACGGATCCGTCACTGTATAATACTGGGGTACAGTACTGGTGAGGATGGGTCTGTCGCTGTATAACACTGGGGTACAGTACTGGTGGGGACGGGTCTGACGCTGTATAACACTGGGGTACAGTACTGGTGGGGACGGGTCTGTCGCTGTATAACAATGGGGTACAGTACTGGTGGGGACGGGTCTGTCACTGTATAACACTGGGGTACAGTACTGGTGGGGACGGTTCTGTCGCTGTATAACAATGGGGTACAGTACTGGTGGGGACGGGTCTGTCACTGTATAACACTGGGGTACAGTACTGGTGGGGACGGGTCTGTCGCTGTATAACACTGGGGTACAGTACTGTTGGGGACGGGTCTGTCGCTGTATAACACTGGGGTACAGTACTGGTGGGGACGGGTCTGTCGCTGTTTAACACTGGGGTACAGTACAGGTGGGGACGGGACTGTCACTGTATAACACTGGGTACAGTACTGGTGGGGACGGGACTGTCGCTGTATAACACTGGGGTACAGTACTGGTGGGGACGTGTCTCACTGTATAACACTGGGGTACAGTACTGGTGGGGACGGGACTGTCGCTGTATAACACTGGGGTACAGTACTGGTGGGGACGGGTCTGTCACTGTATAACACTGGGGTCCAGTGCTGGTGGGGACAGACATGTCGCTGTATAACACTGGGGTACAGTACTGGTGGGGACGTTATTGTATCTGTATAACACTGGGGTACAGTACTGGTGGGGAGGGGTCTGTCACTGTATAACACTGGGGTACAGTACTGGTCGGGACGGATCTGTCACTGTATATCACTGGGGTACAGTACTGGTGGGGACGGGTCTGTCGCTGTATAACACTGGGGTACAGTACTGGTGGGGACGGGTCTGTCACTGTATAACACTGGGGTACAGTACTGGTGGGTACTGGTCTGTCACTCTGTTACACTGGGATACAGAACTGGTTTGGACGGGTCTGTCACTGTATAACACTGGTGTACAGTCCTGGTGGGGACGGGTCTGTCGCTGTATAACACTGCGATACAGTACTGGTGTGGACGGGTCCGTCACTGTATAACACTGGGGTACAGTACTGGTGAGGATGGGTCTGTCACTGTATAACACTGGGGTACAGTACTGGTGGGGACGGGTCTGTCACTGTATAACACTGGGGTACAGTCCAGGTGGGGACGGACCTGTCACTGTATCACACTGGGGTACAGTACTGGTGGGGCCGTACTGTCCCTGTATAACACTGGGGTACAGTACTGGTGGGGTTGGGTCTGTCCCTGTATAACACTGGGGTACAGTACTGGTGGGGACGGACCTGTCACTGTATAACACTGGGGTACAGTACCTGTGGGGACGGGTCTGTCACTATAACACTGGTGTACAGTACTGGTGGGGACGGGTCTGTCACTATAACACTGGGGTACAGTACTGGTGGGGACGGGTCTGTCACTGTATAACACTGGGGTACAGTACTGGTGGGGTCTGTCACTGTATAACACTGGGGTACAGTACTGGTGGGGACGTGTCTGTCACTGTATAACACTGGGGCACAGTACTGGTGGGGACGGGTCTGTCACTCTATAACACTGGGGTACAGTACTGGTGGGGACGGGTCTGTCACTGTATAACACTGGGGTACAGTACTGGTGGGGACGGATCTGTCACTGTATAACACTGGTGTACAGTACTGGTGGGGACGGATCTGTCACTGTATAACACTGGGGTACAGTACTGGTTGGAACGGGTCTGTCACTGTGTAACACTGGGGTACAGTACTGGTGGGGACGGGTCTGTCACTTTATAACACTGGGTTACAGTACTGGTGGGGCGGGTCTCGCTGTATAACCCTGGGTACAGTACTGGTGGGGACGTGTCTCGCTGTTTAACACTGGGGTACAGTCCTGGTGGGGTCAGGTCTGTCACTGTGTAACACTGGGGTACAGTACTGGTGGGGACGGGTCTGACGCTGTATAACACTGGGGTACAGTACTGGTGGGGACGGGTCTGTCGCTGTATAACACTGGGGTACAGTACTGGTGGGGACTGGTCTGTCGCTGTATAACACTGGGGTACAGTACTGGTGGGGACGGGTCTGTCGCTGTTGAACACTGGGTTACAATACTGATGGGACGGGACTGTCGCTGTGTTACACTGGGGTACAGTGCTGGTGCGGACAGACATGTCGCTGTATAACACTGGGGTACAGTACTGGTGGGGACGTTATTGTATCTGTATAACACTGGGGTACAGTACTGGTGGGGACGGGTCTGTCACTGTATAACACTGGGGTACAGTAGTGGTGGGGAGGGGTCTGTCACTGTAGAACACTGGGGTACAGTCCTGGTCGGGACGGGTCTGTCACTGTATAACATTGGGGTACAGTACTGGTGGGGACGGGTCTGTCACTGTATAACACTGGGGTACAGTACTGGTGGGGACGGGTCTGTCACTGTATAACACTGGGGTACAGTACTGGTGGGGACGGGTCTGTCGCTGTATAACACTGGGGTACAGTACTGGTGGGTACTGGTCTGTCACTGTATAACAATGCGATACAGTACTGGTGAGGATGGGTCTGTCGCTGTATAACACTGGGGTACAGTACTGGTGGGGACGGGTCTGTCACTGTATAACACTGGGGTACAGTACTGGTGGGGACGGGTCTGTCACTGTATAACACTGGGGTACAGTACTGGTGGGGACGGGTCTGTCACTGTATAACACTGGGGTACAGTACTGGTGGGGACCGGTCTGTTACTGTATAACACTGGGGTACAGTACTGGTGGGGACGGGTCTGTCGCTGTATAACACTGGGGTACAGTACAGATGGGGACGGGTCTGTCGCTGTATAACACTGGGGTACAGTACTGGTGGGGACGGGTCTGTCACTGTATAACACTGGGGTACAGTACTGGTGGGGACGGGTCTGTCGCTGTATAACACTGGGGTACATGTACTGGTGGGGACGGGCCTGTCGCTGTATAACACTGGGGTACAGTACTGGTGGGGACGGGTCTGTCACTGTATAACACTGGGGTACAGTACTGGTGGGGACGGGTCTGTCGCTGTATAACACTGGGGTACAGTACTGGTGGGGACGGGTCTGTCACTGTATAACACTGGGGTACAGTACTGGTGGGGTCTGTCACTGTATAACACTGGGGTACAGTACTGGTGGGGACGTGTCTGTCACTGTATAACACTGGGGCACAGTACTGGTGGGGACGGGTCTGTCACTCTATAACACTGGGGTACAGTACTGGTGGTGACGGGTCTGTCACAGTATAACACTGGGGTACAGTACTGGTGGGGACGGATCTGTCACTGTATAACACTGGTGTACAGTACTGGTGGGGACGGATCTGTCACTGTATAACACTGGGGTACAGTACTGGTTGGAACGGGTCTGTCACTGTAACACTGGGGTACAGTACTGGTGGGGACGGGTCTGTCACTGTATAACACTGGGTTACAGTACTGGTGGGGCGGGTCTCGCTGTATAACCCTGGGTACAGTACTGGTGGGGACGTGTCTCGCTGTTTAACACTGGGGTACAGTCCTGGTGGGGTCAGGTCTGTCACTGTGTAACACTGGGGTACAGTACTGGTGGGGACGGGTCTGACGCTGTATAACACTGGGGTATAGTACTGGTGGGGACGGGTCTGTCACTGTATAACACTGGGGTACAGTACTGGTGGGGACGGGTCTGTCGCTGTATAACACTGGGGTACAGTACTGGTGGGGACGGGTCTGTCGCTGTTGAACACTGGGTTACAATACTGATGGGACGGGACTGTCGCTGTGTTACACTGGGGTACAGTGCTGGTGCGGACAGACATGTCGCTGTATAACACTGGGGTACAGTACTGGTGGGGACGTTATTGTATCTGTATAACACTGGGGTACAGTACTGGTGGGGACGGGTCTGTCACTGTATAACACTGGGGTACAGTAGTGGTGGGGAGGGGTCTGTCACTGTAGAACACTGGGGTACAGTCCTGGTCGGGACGAGTCTGTCACTGTATAACATTGGGGTACAGTACTGGTGGGGACGGGTCTGTCACTGTATAACACTGGGGTACAGTACTGGTGGGGACGGGTCTGTCACTGTATAACACTGGGGTACAGTACTGGTGGGGACGGGTCTGTCGCTGTAGAACACTGGGGTACAGTACTGGTGGGTACTGGTCTGTCACTCTGTTACACTGGGATACAGTACTGGTGGGGACGGGTCCGTCACTGTATAACAATGCGATACAGTACTGGTGGGGACGGGTCCGTCACTGTATAACAATGCGATACAGTACTGGTGGGGACGGGTCTGTCACTGTATAACACTGGGGTACAGTACTGCTGGGTACGGGTCTGTCACTGTATAACACTGGGGTACAGTACTGGTGGGGACGGGTCTGTCGCTGTATAACACTGGGGTACAGTACTGGTGGGGACGGGTCTGTCACTGTATAACACTGGGGTACAGTACTGGTGGGGACGGGTCTGACACTGTATAACGCTGGGGTACAGTACTGGTGGGGATGGGTCTGTCACTGTATAACACTGGGGTACAGTACTGGTGGGGACGGGTCTGTCACTGTATAACACTGGGGTACAGTACTGGTGGGGACCGGTCTGTTACTGTATAACACTGGGGTACAGTACTGGTGGGGACGGGTCTGTCGCTGTATAACACTGGGGTACAGTACAGATGGGGACGGGTCTGTCGCTATATAACACTGGGGTACAGTACTGGTGGGGACGGGTCTGTCACTGTATAACACTGGGGTACAGTACTGGTGGGGACGGGTCTGTCGCTATATAACACTGGGGTACATGTACTGGTGGGGACGGGCCTGTCGCTGTATAACACTGGGGTACAGTACTGGTGGGGACGGGTCTGTCACTGTATAACACTGGGGTACAGTACTGGTGGGGACGGGTCTGTCGCTGTATAACACTGGGGTACAGTACTGGTGGGGACGGGTCTGTCACTGTATAACACTGGGGTACAGTAGTGGTGGGGAGGGGTCTGTCACTGTATAACACTGGGGTACAGTACTGGTGTGGACGGGTCCGTCACTGTATAATACTGGGGTACAGTACTGGTGTGGATGAGTCTGTCGCTGTATAACACTGGGGTACAGTACTGGTGGGGACGGGTCTGACGCTGTATAACACTGGGGTACAGTACTGGTGGGGACGGGTCTGTCGCTGTATAACAATGGGGTACAGTACTGGTGGGGACGGGTCTGTCACTGTATAACACTGGGGTACAGTACTGGTGGGGACGGGTCTGTCGCTGTATAACACTGGGGTACAGTACTGGTGGGGACGGGTCTGTCACTGTATAACACTGGGGCACAGTACTGGTGGGGACGGGTCTGTCGCTGTTTAACACTGGGGTACAGTACTGGTGGGGACGGGTCTGTCACTGTATAACACTGGGGTACAGTACTGGTGGGGACGTGTCTCACTGTATAACACTGGGGTACAGTACTGGTGGGGACGGGTCTGTCACTGTATAACACTGGGGTACAGTACTGGTGGGGACGTTATTGTATCTGTATAACACTGGGGTACAGTACTGGTGGGGAGGGGTCTGTCACTGTATAACACTGGGGTACAGTAGTGGTGGGGAGGGGTCTGTCACTGTATAACACTGGGGTACAGTACTGGTCGGGACGGATCTGTCACTGTATAACACTGGGGTACAGTACTGGTGGGGACGTTATTGTATCTGTATAACACTGGGGTACAGTACTGGTGGGGAGGGGTCTGTCACTGTATAACACTGGGGTACAGTAGTGGTGGGGAGGTGTCTGTCACTGTATAACACTGGGGTACAGTTCTGGTCGGGACGGATCTGTCACTGTATATCACTGGGGTACAGTACTGGTGGGGACGGGTCTGTCGCTGTATAACACTGGGGTACATGTACTGGTGGGGACGGGCCTGTCGCTGTATAACACTGGGGTACAGTACTGGTGGGGACGGGTCTGTCACTGTATAACACTGGGGTACAGTACTGGTGGGGACGTTATTGTATCTGTATAACACTGGGGTACAGTACTGGTGGGGAGGGGTCTGTCACTGTATAACACTGGGGTACAGTAGTGGTGGGGAGGGGTCTGTCACTGTATAACACTGGGGTACAGTACTGGTCGGGACGGATCTGTCACTGTATATCACTGGGGTACAGTACTGGTGGGGACGGATCTGTCGCTGTATAACACTGGGGTACAGTACTGGTGGGGACGGACCTGTCGCTGTATAACACTGGGGTACAGTACTGGTGGGTACTGGTCTGTCACTGTATAACACTGGGATACAGAACTGGTTTGGACGGGTCTGTCACTGTATAATACTGGGGTACAGTACTGGTGAGGATGGGTCTGTCACTGTATAACACTGGGGTACAGTACTGGTGTGGACGGGTCCGTCACTGTATAATACTGGGGTACAGTACTGGTGAGGATGGGTCTGTCACTGTATAACACTGGGGTACAGTCCAGGTGGGGACGGACCTGTCACTGTATCACACTGGGGTACAGTACTGGTGGGGACGGTCTGTCCCTGTATAACACTGGGGTACAGTACTGGTGGGGATGGGTCTGTCCCTGTATAACACTGGGGTACAGTACCGGTGGGGACGTGTCTCACTGTATAACACTGGGGTACAGTACTGGTGGGGACGGACCTGTCACTGTATAACACTGGGGTACAGTACCTGTGGGAACGGGTCTGTCACCAAAACACTGGTGTACAGTACTGGTGGGGACGGGTCTGTCACTATAACACTGGTGTACAGTACTGGTGGGGACGGGTCTCTCACTGTATAACACTGGGGTACAGTACTGGTGGGGACGGGTCTGTCACTATAACACTGGGGTACAGTACTGGTGGGGACGGGTCTGTCACTGGATAACACTGGGGTACAGTACTGGTGGGGACAGGTCTGTCACTGTATAACACTGGGGTACAGCACTGGTGGGGTGGGTCTCGCTGTCTAACACTGGGGTACAGTACTGGTGGGGATGGATCTGTCACTGTATAACACTGGGGTACAGTACTGGTGGGGACGTGTCTGTCACTGTATAACACTGGGGTACAGTACTGGTGGGGTCTGTCACTGTATAACACTGGGGTACAGTACTGGTGGTGACGTGTCTGTCACTGTATAACACTGGGGCACAGTACTGGTGGGGACGGGTCTGTCACTGTATAACACTGGGGTACAGTACTGGTGGGGACGGGTCTGTCACTGTATAACACTGGGGTACAGTACTGGTGGGGACGGATCTGTCACTGTATAACACTGGTGTACAGTACTGGTGGGGACGGATCTGTCACTGTATAACACTGGGGTACAGTACTGGTGGGAACGGGTCTGTCACTGTGTAACACTGGGGTACAGTACTGGTGGGGACGGGTCTGTCACTGTATAACACTGGGTTACAGTACTGGTGGGGCGGGTCTCGCTGTATAACCCTGGGTACAGTACTGGTGGGGACGTGTCTCGCTGTTTAACACTGGGGTACAGTACTGGTGGGGTCAGGTCTGTCACTGTGTAACACTGGGGTACAGTACTGGTGGGGACGGGTCTGTCACTGTGTAACACTGGGGTACAGTACTGGTGGGGACGGGTCTGTCACTGTATAACACTGGGGTACAGTACTGGTGGGGACGGACCTGTCGCTGTATAACACTGGGGTACAGTACTGGTGGGGACGGGTCTGTCACTGTATAACACTGGGGTACAGTACTGGTGGAGACGGGTCTGTCACTGTATAACACTGGGGTACAGTACTGTTGGGGACGGGTCTGTCACTGTATAACACTGGGGTACAGTACTGGTGGGGACGGGTCTCGCTGTTTAACACTGGGGTACAGTACTGGTGGGGTCAGGTCTGTCACTGTGTAACACTGGGGTACAGTACTGGTGGGGACAGGTCTGTCACTGTGTAACACTGGGGTACAGTACTGGTGGGGACGGGTCTGTCACTGTTTAATACTGGGGTACAGTACTGGTGGGGACGGATCTGTCACTGTACAACACTGGGGTACAGTACTGGTGGAGACGGGTCTGTCACTGTATAACACTGGGGTACAGTACTGGTGGGGACGGGTCTGTCGCTGTATAACACTGGGGTACAGTACTGGTGGGGCGGGTCTCGCTGTATAACTCTGGGGTACAGTACTGGTGGGGCGGGTCTCGCTGTATAACTCTGGGGTACAGTACTGGTGGGGACGGGCCTGTCACTGTATAACACTGGGATACAGTACTGGTGGAGACGGGTCTGTCACTGTATAACACTGGGATACAGTACTGGTGGAGACGGGCCTGTCACTGTATAACACTGGGGTACAGTACTGGTGGGGCGGGTCTCGCTGTATAACTCTGGGGTACAGTACTGGTGGGGACGGGCCTGTCACTGTATAACACTGGGGTACAGTACTGGTGGGGACGGGTCTGTCCCTGTATAACACTGGGGTACAGTACTGGTGGGGACGGGTCTGTCACTGTATAACACTGGGCACAGTACTGGTGGGGCGGGTCTCGCTGTATAACTCTGGGGTACAGTACTGGTGGGGACGGGTCTCGCTGTATAACATTGGGGTACAGTACTGGTGGGGACGTGTCTCGCTGTTTAACACTGGGGTACAGTACTGGTGGGGACGGGTCTGTCACTGTATAACACTGGGGTACAGTACTGGTGGGGACGTGTCTCGCTGTTTAACACTTGGGTACAGTACTGGTGGGGACGGGTCTGTCACTGTGTAACACTGGGGTACAGTGCAGGTGGGGACGGGTCTGTCACTGTATAACACTGGGGTACAGTACTGGTGGGGACGGGTCTGTCACTGTATAACACTGGGGTACAGTACTGGTGGGGACGGGTCTGTCGCTGTATAACACTGGGGTACAGTACTGTTGGGGACGGACCTGTCACTGTATAACACTGGGGTACAGTACTGGTGGGGACGGGTCTGTCACTGTATAACACTGGGGTACAGTACTGGTGGGGGCGGGTCTCGCTGTATAACACTGGGGTACAGTACTGGTGGGGGCGGGTCTGTCACTGTATAACACTGGGGTACAGTACTGGTAGGGACGGGTCTCGCTGTATAACACTGGGGTACAGTACTGGTGGGGCGGGTCTGTCACTGTATAACACTGGGGTACAGTACTGGTGGGGACGGGTCTCGCTGTATAACACTGGGGTACAGTACTGGTGGGGATGGGTCTGTCGCTGTATAACACTGGGGTACAGTACTGGTGGAGACGGGTCTGTCACTGTATAACACTGGGGTACAGTACTGGTGGGGACGGGTCTGTCGCTGTATAACACTGGGGTACAGTACTGGTGGGGCGGGTCTCGCTGTATAACTCTGGGGTACAGTACTGGTGGGGCGGGTCTCGCTGTATAACTCTGGGGTACAGTACTGGTGGGGACGGACCTGTCACTGTATAACACTGGGATACAGTACTGGTGGAGACGGGTCTGTCACTGTATAACACTGGGATACAGTACTGGTGGGGCGGGTCTCGCTGTATAACACTGGGGTACAGTACTGGTAGGGGCGGGTCTCGCTGTATAACTCTGGGGTACAGCACTGGTGGGGACGGGTCTGTCACTGTAACACTGGGGTACAGTACTGGTGGGGATGGGTCTGTCACTGTATAACACTGGGGTACAGTACTGGTGGGGCGGGTGTCGCTGTATAACTCTGGGGTACAGCACAGTAATGAAATGTGTGGCAGGCCCGCCCTGAAGGAAGGATGAAGGAACCTTCTCGCTGCCTATCCTCTTTGTTTGCCTCTACAGTAAATCAACAGGCCGCCAACGGTTTGTTTGCCCAGTTTATTGTTTGTGGCCTTGTCACAAATATTTCCGCCCGTCATCTCCGTCCAAACTCCGGCTTGCTTGAGGAAGCCTGGAGCAGGGAGGTAGGGAGGCACGGTTACAGACAGGTGTTGAATCATTTTGACCACTCCCTCCCCCCCCCCCCCCCCCCCCCCGGCTCAGCAAGGTAGTTGGCACGCTGTGGGAGAACAGGCTTTCGTTACCTATTGGGTGTGGCGTAGAGTGTACCTTCCACCTTTGCGTTTCAGGCTGTTTGCCTCTGTTGCCTCAGTCCCCCTGGCTGACTGCACCAGCAGAACCAGTTCTCTGACAGATTACAGAGCCTTGGTGCTCCGCGCCCTTAGCCACAGATTGTTTGCAATCGTACACACTGTTATGGGACAGTATCATGGAGTTCACCTGACTCACAACTTTTACTCGATTGTGGTACGGGGAGCGCACGGCCCACTCTACAGGTGTGGGACAGCAGAAATGGACACGTATGTTTTAATGCAAAACAATGTTTATTCTCTGAACTCAAGTCAACCTTTTTAAAACATACAGTGAACATCTTAGCAACCATTAATTCAAATACAACCCCCAAAGACTACAACTCTAAGTAAACTTTAAGCTTTTCTTTTTAACATCCATACGACTTGAAAACAAAACCTTTATCAGAAGCACATCAGGTTAAAGTCACTACTGAGAACATTTATAATTCTGAATTCACCGAATGATCAAGAGATAGTCTTTTGATGGCAGAGAGAACAACAGTACACCCGCTCTGTCTGGCTTCAGCTCCAACACTGAAAACGAAACTAAAACACACCCTGCAGCAAACAGCCTAAAACGAAAGTAAAAAGCTGGAAATGAAATTAAAAACAATGTTTATTCTATGAGCTCAAGTTAACCTTTTTAAAACATAGAGTGAACATCTTAGCAACCATCAATTCAAATACAACCCCCAAAGAATACAACACTAAGTAATCCTTTAAGCTTTCCTTTTTAACATCCATAAGACTTAACACACCTTTTACCAGAAGTACATCAGGTTAAAATCGCTACTGTTATTAGTTTCAAATCACCAGGATCGATTTACAGTCTTTAGATTACAGAGAGAGATTCATACACCTTCTGGCTGTGACTGCAGCTATCCAGCTCTGAAAACGCAACTAAAACACACCCTGCAGCAAACAGCCTAAAACGACAGTAAAAAGCTGACAGCCAGCCCAGCTCCACCCACTCTCTGACATCACTGCAGTAATAAACACTCATTTCTTAAAGGTACTCTCACTACAGGTACTTGTGATGTCGAGATGCCGGCGTTGGACTGGGGTGAGCACAGTAAGAAGTTTTACAACGCCAGGTTAAAGTCCAACAGGTTTGTTTTGAATCACTAGCTTTCGGAGCGCTGCTCCTTCCTCAGGTGAACGAAGAGGTCTGTTCCAGAAACACATATATAAAGACAGATTCAAAGTTGCCAGACAAAGCTTGGAATGCGAGCATCAGCAGGTGATTAAATCTTTACAGATCCAGAGATGGGGTTACCCCAGGTTAAAGAGGTGTGAATTGTGTCAAGCCAGGACAGTTGGTAAGATTTCGCAGGCCAGATGGTGGGGGATGAATGTAATGCGACATGAATCCCAGGTCCCGGTTGAGGCCGCACTCATGTGTGCGGAACTTGGCTATAAGTTTCTGCTCGGCGATTCTGCGTTGTCGCGGGTCCTGAAGGCCGCCTTGGAGAACGCTTACCCGGAGATCAGAGGCTGAATGCCCTTGACTGCTGAAGTGTTCCCCGACTGGAAGGGAACATTCCTGCCTGGCGATTGTCGCGCGATGTCCGTTCATTCGTTGTCGCAGCGTCTGCATGGTCTCGTATTCCGAGCATTGTCTGGCAACTTTGAAGCTGTCTATATATATATATGTTTCTGGAACATACCTCTTCATTCACCCGAGGAAGGGGCGGCGCTCCGAAAGCTAGTGACATCGAAACAAACCTGTTGGACTTTAACCTGGTGTTGTAAGACTTCTTCCTGTGCAGATATTTATATACACACCCATTTATAAACACCCATTTCTTAAAGGTACACTCACATGACAACACCCAGTTGTCAGCCGGGAACCTGCACTGCCCCGCCACAAAGGCCTCCCTCCGGACTGATGCCGGTTGTCAAACCTGGGACTGGAGATGGGAAGGCATAAGAGAAACAGGCAGGCAGGGTCCCCGTGCAAATTGGTATTCCATTTTGGACACTGGAAGGTCCAGGTAGCTTCTGCCGTCACAACCGGCCTGTCTGCACAGGAGTGGGCGGGGGGGGGAGTGAGGAAGAGCAATAGTAAAAGGAGTTTCTCCTCTCAGGTGGACAGATAGGCGCTGCTGTGGCCGTCAGCGTCACTCCAGCATGGTGTGTTTCCTCCCTGGTGCCAGGGTCCGCAATGTCACTGACTGGCTGCAGGGCATCCTGAAGGGGGAGTGTGACAAGGCAGTGGCCATGGTACATGTTGGGACCCATGACATGGGTAGAAAGAGGGATCAGGCCTCGCTTCAGCAATTCAGGGAGCTGAGACGAATAAGCAGGACCTCTCTGGATTACACCCTGTGGCATGTGCTGGTGAGGATGACAATAGGAGAAGGCTTCAGAGTTGGCGCAGGAGGGAGGGTTTTAGATTGCTGGATCACTGCGACCGTTTCTGGGTCCGGTGGGACCCGTGCAAGCGGGACGGCCTGGATCTGAGCCAGAGGTGGACGAACATCCTTGCTGGCGGGGTTTACGAGTGCTGTTGGCAGGAGTTTCAACGAATTCGGCACGGGGAGCGCCGCACTGTCGGAGGGTCAGTACTGAGGGAGCGCCGCACTGTGGGAGGGTCAGTACTGAGGGAGCGCCGCACTGTGGGAGGGTCAGTACTGAGGGAGCGCCGCACTGTGGGAGGGTCAGTACTGAGGGAGCGTCGCACTGTGGGAGGGTCAGTACTGAGGGAGCGCCGCACTGTGGGAGGGTCAGTACTGAGGGAGCGTCGCACTGTGGGAGGGTCTGTACTGAGGGAGTGCCGCACTGTGGGAGAGTCAGTACTGAGGGAGTGCCGCACTGTGGGAGGGTCAGTACTGAGGGAGTGCCGCACTGTGGGAGGGTCAGTGCTGAGGGAGCGCCGCACTGTCAGAGGGTCAGTACTGAGGGAGCGCCGCACTGTGGGAGGGTCAGTACTGAGGGAGCGTCGCACTGTGGGAGGATCAGTACTGAGGGAGCGCCGCACTGTGGGAGGGTCAGTACTGTGGGAGGGTCTGTACTGAGGGAGTGCCGCACTGTGGGAGGGTCAGTACTGAGGGAGTGCCGCACTGTGGGAGGGTCAGTACTGAGGGAGCGTCGCACTGTGGGAGGGTCTGTACTGAGGGAGCTCCGCACTGTGGGAGGGTCAGTACTGAGGGAGTGCCGCACTGTGGGAGGGTCAGTACTGAGGGAGTGCCGCACTGTTGGAGGGTCAGTACTGAGGGAGCGCCGCACTGTGGGAGGCTCAGTACTGAGGGAGCGCCGCACTGTGGGAGGGTCAGTACTGAGGGAGCGCCGCACTGTCAGAGGGTCAGTACGGAGGGAGCGCCGCACTGTGGGAGGGTCAGTACTGAGGGGGGCGCCGCACTGTGGGAGGGTCAGTACTGAGAGAGCGCCGTACTGTGGGAGGGTCAGTACTGAGGGAGCGCCGCACTGTGGGAGGGTCTGTACTGAGGGAGCGCCGCACTGTGGGAGGGTCAGTACTGAGGGAATGCCGCACTGTGGGAGGGTCAGTACTGAGGGAGCGCCGCACTGTCAACCAAGTAATAGATGCCAATGCCGCTATTGGACGAGGAGCAGAGGGAGGGTGCTGCGGAATCTGCTACCACTGCATTTCGCAACCAGATAATAAAAACTTGCTGAGTGTGAGTCGTTCACAGACTTCAAAAGCAGAAATGTGTTTCGAAACAGTGGTGCAACCTTATAGACGTGGAGTTGAAACCCAGCCTCATTTACAGAATGTCTTTAATGTTTTTAATGGCCTTAGACAAAGTACACTGCGTTCAAAAACATTGGCACGCTGGGTCACTCTGTCCTTCAGAGTCAGACGGTCGTGGTTTCGATAATAACTCCAGATAATTGAGCCCATAAACCAGGCCGATATATCCACTGCTGAGGTCTGCAACCGTCTGACAGTGCGGAGCTCCCTCAGTACTGACCCCTCCGACAGTGCGAAGCTCCCTCAGTACTGACCCTCCCACAGTGCGGAGCTCCCTCAGCACTGACCCTCCGACAGTGCGGAGCTCCCTCAGTACTGACGCTCCCACAGTGCAGCACTCCCTCAGTACTGACCCTCCGACAGTGCGGCGCTCCCTCAGTACTGACCCTCCCACAGTGCGGCGCTCCCTCAGTACTAACCCTCTGACAGTGCGGCGCTCCCTCAGTACTGACCCTCCCACAGTGCGGCGCTCCCTCAGTACTAACCCTCTGACAGTGCGGCGCTCCCTCAGTACTGACCCTCCGACAGTGCGGAGCTCCCTCAGTACTGACCCTCCGACAGTGCGGCGCTCCCTCAGCACTGACCCTCTGACAGTGCGGCACTCCCTCAGTACTGACCCTCCCACATTGTGGTGCTGCCTCAGTACTGACCCTCCCACAGTGCGGCACTCCCTCAGTACTGACCCTCCCACAGTGCGGCGCTCCCTCAGTACTGACCCTCCCACAGTGCGGCGCTCCCTCAGTACTGACCCACAGTGCGGCGCTCCCTCAGTACTGACCCTCCCACAGTGCGGCGCTCCCTCAGTACTGACCCTCCCACAGTGCGACGCTCCCTCAGTACTGACCCTCCCACAGTGCAGCGCTCCCTCAGTACTGACCCTCCCACAGTGCGGCGCTCCCCTCAGTACTGACCCTCCGCCCCTCGAGGTGCCCTGATTCCCGGGAACCTGCAGAAATCCTTGGCGGGGCGTGCTGGAGGCGAACGGCAGAGCGAAAT
This sequence comes from Scyliorhinus torazame, assembly GCF_047496885.1. Lineage (NCBI taxonomy): Eukaryota > Metazoa > Chordata > Chondrichthyes > Carcharhiniformes > Scyliorhinidae > Scyliorhinus > Scyliorhinus torazame. Next base: position 33,070,138 of record NC_092732.1, on the reverse strand, counting down.
TCCGGGGGGGGGAGTGGTCGCTCGAATACACACCCGAGGGAGGAGGTTCGTGTGGAGCAGATGCATCAATGCAGACAGGAGCAGCCTCGGGCTGTCGATTGGGCCCAGGTTGGACTGAGTCGAGCTGACAGAAGGCCTCACATTCACGCCTCCGTGACTCCAGTGTAAACAGCTCTATTTATAAGGCGAGTGCTTCCTGCCAAAACCAAACTGTTGGCCCAGGAGAGTTGGTGCTGCTCGACCAGCGAGTTAATCGCTTGTCGGCCTAGTCGGGCGGCGCAGCCCTTGGGACTGGCTCAACTGGCAGTATTCTGCCGGGAGGAGACAGACGTGCATTTCTCAAACGCCTTTCACGACCCTCAGTTCCCCACAAGGCCTTTGACTGGGCTCTGTAGTAACGCAAGAAATTCAGCATCCGACGTGTGCGGAGCGCGGTCCCACAGACACCAGTGTGATAATCACCCCGATCACCTCTTTTCTCTTGTGTTTTTTTTAACTTAGAGGTACCCAATTAATATTTTCCATTTAAGGGGCAATTTAGCGCGGCCAATCCACCTCCACCTGCACATCTTTGGGTTGTGGGGGCGAACCCCCGTGCAAACACGGGGAGAATGTGCAAACTCCACACGGACAGTGACCCAGAGCCAGGACCGAACCCGGGACCTCGGTGCCGTGAGGCAGCAGTGCTAACCACTGTGCCACCGTGCTGCCTCATTTTCTCTTTGGTGAGGGATTAATCTTGGCCCCGAGGCACTGGGGAATTCTCCCCCTGTACTGACTCTGACAGTGCAAGCGCTCCCTCAGTACTGACCCTCTGACAGTGCGGCGCTCCCTCAGTACTGACCCTCCCACAGTGCGGCGCTCCCTCAGTACTGACCCTCTGACAGTGCGACGCTCCCTCAGTACTGACCCTCCCACAGTGCGGCACTCCCTCAGCACTGACCCTCTGACAGTGCGGCGCTCCCTCAGTACTGACCCTCCATCGGTTACTGACCCTCCCTCAGTGCTGACCCTCCCTCAGTCCTGACCCTCGCTCAGTCCTGACCCTCGCTCAGTCCCTGACCCTCCCTCGGTACTGACCCTCCCTCGGTACTGACCCTCCCTCGGTACTGACCCTCCCACGGTACTAACCCTCCCTCGGTACTGACCCTCCCTCGGTACTGACCCTCCCTCAGTACTGACCCTCCATCGGTACTGACTCTCCGACAGTGCGGCACTCCCTCAGTACTGACCCTCCCACAGTGCGGCGCTCCCTCAGTACTGACCCTCTGACAGTGCGGTGCTCCCTCAGTACTGACCCTCCCACAGTGCGGTGCTCCCTCAGTACTGATCCTCTGACAGTGCTACGCTCCCTGAGTACTGACCCTCTGACAGTGCGGAGCTCCCTCAGTACTGACCCTCCCACAGTGCGGCGCTCCCTCAGTACTGACTGTCCCACAGTGCGACGCTCCCTCAGTACTGACCCTCCCACAGTGCCGAGCTCCCATCAGTACTGACTGTCCCACAGTGCGATGCTCCCTCAGCACTGACCCTCCGACAGTGCGGCGCTCCCTCAGTACTGAACCTCCCACAGTGCGGCGCTCCCTCAGTACTGACCCTCCGACAGTGCGGCGCTCACTCAGTACTGACCCTCCGACAGTGCGGCACTCCCTGACCCTCCCACAGTGCGGCGCTCCCTCAGTACTGACCCTCCCACAGTGCCGTACTCCCTCAGCACTGACCCTCTGACAGTGCGGCGCTCCCTCAGTACTGACCCTCCATCGGTACTGACCCTCCCTCAGTGCTGACCCTCCCTCAGTCCTGACCCTCGCTCAGTCCTGACCCTCGCTCAGTCCTGACCCTCGCTCAGTACTGACCCTCCCTCGGTACTGACCCTCCCTCGGTACTGACCCTCCCTCGGTACTGACCCTCCCTCGGTACTGACCCTCCCTCGGTACTGACCCTCCCTCAGTACTGACCCCTCCCTCAGTACTAACCCTCTGACAGTGCAGCGCTCCCTCAGTACTGACCCTCTGACAGTGCAGCGCTCCCTCAGTACTGACCTCCCACAGTGCGGCGCTCCCTCAGTACTGACCCTCCCACAGTGCGGTGCTCTCTCAGTACTGACCCTCTGACACTGCGGTGCTCCTCAGTACTGACCCTCCATCGGTACTGACTCTCCGACAGTGCGGCACTCCCTCAGTACTGACCCACAGTGCGGCGCTCCCTCAGTACTGACCCTCTGACAGTGCGGTGCTCCCTCAGTACTGACCCTCCCACAGTGCGGTGCTCCCTCAGTACTGATCCTCTGACAGTGCTACGCTCCCTGAGTACTGACCCTCTGACAGTGCGGAGCTCCCTCAGTACTGACCCTCCCACAGTGCGGCGCTCCCTCAGTACTGACTGTCCCACAGTGCGACGCTCCCTCAGTACTGACCCTCCCACAGTGCCGAGCTCCCTCAGTACTGACCCTCCCACAGTGCGGCGCTCCCTCAGCACTGACCCTCCGACAGTGCGGTGCTCCCTCAGTACTGAACCTCCCACAGTGCGGCGCTCCCTCAGTACTGACCCTCCGACAGTGCGGCGCTCACTCAGTACTGACCCTCCGACAGTGCGGCGCTCCCTCAGTACTGACCCCTCCGACAGTGCGGCGCTCCCTCAGTACTGACCCTCCGACAGTGCGGCGCTCCCTCAGTACTGACCCTCCGACAGTGCGGCGCTCCCTCAGTACTGACCCTCCGACAGTGCGGCGCTCCCTCAGTACTGACCCTCCCACAGTGCGGGACTCCCTCAGCACTGACCCTCCCACACTCCCTCAGTACTGACCCCCCCACAGTGCGGCGCTCCCTCAGTACTGACCCTCCGACAGTGCGCCGCTCCATCAGTACTGACTCTCTGACAGTGCGGCGCTCCCTCAGTACTGACCCTCCCACAGTGCGGCGCTCCCTCAGTACTGACCCTCCCTCAGTACTGCCCCCTCTCACAGTACTGACCCTCCCACAGTGCGGTGCTCCCTCAGTACTGACCCTCCGAAAGTGCGGTGCTCCCTCATTACTGGCCCTCCGACAGTGCGGCGCTCCCTCAGTACTGACCCTCCCTCAGTACTGCCCCCTCTCTCAGTACTGACCCTCCCACAGTGCAGCACTCCCTCAGTACTGACCCTCCCACAGTGCGGCGCTCCCTCAGTACTGACCCTCCCACAGTGCGGTGCACCCTCAGTACTGACCCTCCCACAGTGCGGCGCTCCCTC
>NC_092732.1:33059409-33061909 GCF_047496885.1 Scyliorhinus torazame | reverse complement strand
CACACACCCCGACCCCTCTCTGTCACTCCCCCTCCCCACACCCACCCCGACCCCTCTCTGTCACTCCCCCTCCCCACCCCGACCCCTCTCTGTCACTCCCCCCCCCCCCCCACACCCACCCCGACCCCGCTCTGTCACTCCCCCTCCCCACACCCACCCTGACCCCTCTCTGTCACTCACCCCCCCCCCTCCCACCCCCACCCCGACCCCTCTCTGTCACCCACTCCGACCCCTCTCTATCACTCCCCCCCCCCCCCCCACCCCGACCCCTCTCTGTCACTCCCCCTCCCCACCCCGACCCCTCTCTGTCACTCCCCCCCCCCCCCACACCCACCCCCGACCCCGCTCTGTCACTCCCCCTCCCCACACCCACCCTGACCCCTCTCTGTCACTCACCCCCCCCCTCCCACCCCCACCCCGACCCCTCTCTGTCACCCACTCCGACCCCTCTCTGTCACTCCCCCCCCCCCCCCCTCCCGCCCCACACCCACCCCGACCCCTCTCTGTCACTCCCCCTCCCCCCCCGCCCACAACCACCCCGACCCCTCTCTGTCACTCCCACCCCCCACACCCACCCCGACCCCTCTCTGGCACTCCCCCACCCACCCCGACCCCTCTCTGTCACCCCCCACCCCGACCCTCTCTCACTCCCCCTCCCAACACCCACCACGACCCCTCTCTGTCACTCCCCCTCCCCCACCCACCCCGACCCCTCTCTGTCACTCCCCTCCCCCCCCGCCCACAACCACCCCGACCCCTCTCTGTCACTCCCACCCCCCACACCCACCCCGACCCCTCTCTGGCACTCCCCCACCCACCCCGACCCCTCTCTGTCACCCCCACCCCGACCCCTCTCTCACTCCCCCTCCCAACACCCACCGCGACCCCTCTCTGCCACTCCCCCTCCACACCCCGACCCCTCTCTGTCACCCTCACACCCACCCCGACCCCTCTCTGTCACTCCCCCACACCCACCCCGACCCCCCCTCTGTGACCCCCTCCCCCCCCACACCCAACCCTCCCCCTCTCTCACCCCCTCCCCCACACCCACCCCGACCCCTCTCTCTCACTCCCCGTCCCCACCCCGACCCCTCTCTGTCACTCCCCCTCCCCCACCCACCCCGACCCGTCTCTGTCACCTCCCCTCCCCCACCCACCCCGACCCGTCTCTGTCACTCCCCCTCCCCCACCCACCCCGACACTTCTCTGTCACTCCCCCTCCGCCACCCACCCCGACCCCTTCTGTCACTCCCCCTCACCCCTCCCCACACCCACCCCGACCCCTCTCTCACTCCCCCTCCCCACACCCACCCCGACCTCTCTGTCACTCCCCCCCCCCCCTCTCTCTGTCACTCCCCCTCCCCACACCCACCCCGACCCCTCTCTCACTCCCCTCCCCACACCCACCCCGACCCCTCTCAGTCCCCCACCCCCCCCCGTTCCTTTCTCAATTCTCAATCTCCACTTGGAACTGAAGTCCCCTCCCATGACCTCAACCCCCCGTCCCACACTCTCTCTCTCTCTCTCTCTCCGAGGGTCTTTGACAGCTCTTCCCAAAGTGCCTGGGCCCGGAATGGGACACTTTCCAGCTGAGGCCTGACCACTGCTTCCAGAGGGAGCAACAGAGGGAAGGCCGGAGTGGGGTGGGGGGGGGCCTTGGCCTGGAGTGGGGGGGGGGGGGGCCTTGGCCTGGAGTGTGGGGGGGGGGCCTTGGCCTGGAGTGTGGGGGGGTGGCGCCTTGGCCTGGAGTGGGGTGGGGGTGGGGGTGGGGGGGGCCTTGGCCTGGAGTGGGGGGAGGCCTTGGCCTGGAGTGTGGGGGGGGGGGGCCTTGGCCTGGAGTGTGGGGGGGGGGGGCGCCTTGGCCTGGAGTGGGGGGGGGTGGGGGCCGTGGCCAGGAGTGAGGGGGGGGGGCCTTGACCTGGAGTGGGGGGGGCCTTGGCCTGGAGTGGGGGGGGGGCCCGCTTTTGCCTGGAGGTTGAGGGGGGAGGGGGGTGGCCATGATTGAGGGCGGCCATGATTGAGGCCTGGAGGTTGAAGGGGAGGGGGGGGGGGAGTGATGACCCTGAGGTTGGGGGGGGGGGTGGTAGGGGACACACTCCTGTTTTACTGACCGGTTTGTTTATTTCCCCCCGCTCCCTGAACCAGGTGAGACGTGGAACCCCCTGAAGCTCAACTACCAGATCCGCAACGTGCGGGAGCGGCTGGCCAAGAGCCTGGTGGAGAAGGGCGTGCTGACCACGGAGAAGCAGAACTTCCTGCTCTTCGACATGACCACCCACCCGGTCACCAACGACACCCTCAAGCAGCGGCTGATCAAGAAGCTGCAGGACGCCTTCCTGGACAAGTGGGTGAAGGACACCCAGCGCATGGACCGCCGCCTGCTGGCCCTGGTATTGCTGGCCCACAGCTCGGACGTGCTGGAGAACGCCTTCGTGCCTCTCCTGGACGAGCAGTACGAGCTGGCCACCGGCCGCTCCCGCGAGCTCCTGGAGCTCAACCC
>NC_092732.1:32976748-33059309 GCF_047496885.1 Scyliorhinus torazame | reverse complement strand
CCTCCCACAGTCCCAAAGACGTGCAGGTTAGGTGGATTCACCATGATAAATTGCCCTTAGTGTCCAAAATTGCCCTTAGTGTTGGGTGGGGTTACTGGGTTATGGGGATAGGGGTGGAGGTGTGGACCTTGGGGGTGGGGGTGCTCATTCCAAGAGCCGGTGCAGACTCGATGGGCTGAATGGCCTCCTTCTGCACTGTAAAGTCTATGATCAATAAGTGGCCAGTTTCCAGGCTGGGACATCCTGCGGTTCAAAAATGCTTCAACCTGACGCATTCTGACCCTGGTGTAGTGCTTCGCCGTGGCAGTAGAGGGCGCAGCTTTCTTGCTTGCGGCCGATGTCTGAAGGATTGTGGGATTGACATTAGTCCCCAGCCAGTGGTAAGCGGGCAGGTTATAACAGTTACATGGAACATACACAGCAGAAGGAGGCTAATTCGACCCATCGACCCTGCACCGACCCACTTAAGCCCTCACGTCCCCCCTATCCCCGTAACCCAATAATCCCTCCTAACCGTGTTGGACACTAAGGGGCAATTTAGCGTGGCCAATCCACCTAACCTGCACATCTTTGGTTTTTTGGGGCGAAACCCACGCAGACACGGGGAGAATGTGCAAACTCCGCACGGACGGTGACCCGGGGCCGGGAACGAACCCGGGACCTCGGCGCCGTGAGGCAGCAGTGCTAACCCACTGCCCCGCCCTGCCACCCAACGAGCGTGGATTGGAGTTTCTGGATGACAGCTTGCAATGATCTCCTTTGCATTTCTTACAGTGTGTCTATGCTGTGGTGATATACATCACTGTAAGTACACAAAGGGTTCATGTACATACGCTACACCTCGCAAGACACTAGAGGGAGCACCAGAGACATGACACACAGACAGTCAACCGATAGGTCAGTAAGATTGGACACGACCAATGGGCATTCAAGATACACACAGAGGTGACACTGCCACAGGAGGGCATTACACCAACCCATATAAAAGGACACAGCACACATGCTCTTCCTCTTTCCAGTGGAGACGCTCAGTGAGTACAGACACAGGGTTGATTGAAACACATCACACCCACCACGTGGATTGTAGCAGACTGGTTCGTCAGTCTAAGTAGCTATAGGAGGATGAACAGTAGCGTTGATTTCAAGTAGGAGAATAAATGTGTGAAAGCTATCTCCAAGTCTGAACCTTCCTTTGTCAGTGTGTACATCAAGGAAGCAGCGTATGCTACGTCCAGAGCAGAACAAAACACAGGGGAGGCCTCTGGCCTGACATCAGCCTGTTCTGCAGAGAACGTTATCAGATTTTCGTCTCTGCTTGACCTCAATTCCTTGGAGAGAGAGAGAGAGAGGGAGTGAGAGAGTTATCAGATTCTTGCTGCGGCCTTTTGGGAAGAATTAGCAGAGTGGCTAGCACTGCTCCTTCACAGCGCCGGGGCCCCAGGTTCGATTCCCGGCTTGGGTCACTGCCTGTGTGGAGTTTGCACGTTCTCCCCATGTCTGCGTGGGTTTCCTCCGGGTGCTCCAGTTTCCTCCCACAGTCCGAAGATGTGCAGGTTAGGTGGATTGGCCGCGCTAAATTGCCCTTAGTGTCCAAAAAGGTTAGGTGGGGATAGGGTGGAGGCGTGGGCTTGAGAAGGGTGCTCTTCCTTACTTTTTTTTTAAATTTAGCGTACCCAATTAATTTTGTTCCAATTCAGGGGCAATTTAGCGTGGCCAATCCACCTCCCCTGCACATCTTTGGGTTGTGGGGGCGAAACCCACGCAGACACTGGGAGAATGTGCAAACTCCACACGGACAGTGACCCAGAGCCGGGATCTAATGGAATGAAAATCGCTTATTGTCACAAGTAGGCTTCAAATGAAGTTACTGTGAAAAGCCCCTAGTCGCCACATTCCGGCGCCTGTTCGGGGAGGCCGGTGCGGGAATTGAACCGTGCTGCTGGCCTGCCTTGGTCTGCTTTCAAAGCCAGCGATTTAGCCCAGTGAGCTAAACCAGCCCCTAACCTGGGAATCTAACCCCAGGATCTAATCTAGCCCCAGGATCTAACCTGGGAACTCGGCGCCGTGAGGCAGCAGTGCTAACCCACTGTGCCACCGTGTTGCCCTCAGGGTGCTCTTTTCAAGAGCCGGTGCAGGCTCGAGGGGCTGATTGGCCTCCGTCGGCACTGTAAATTCTATGGAAAATTTAAGTACAAGGCCAGTCTTGCAATAATTGTCCAGTACCTTGGGCACACCACACCTGAAGTAACATGCTCAGCTTTTTCTACCCACCTGAGGAAGGATATGCTGTCCTTAAGGTGGAGCGCAACACAGATTCACCGGACTAATACCTGGGATGGCAGGGTGGTCCTGGACGGAGCGGTTGAGGAGACTGGGCCTGTGTTGGAGTACTGCGTGCAATTCTGGTCGCCGCGTTACAGGAAGGATGTGGAAGCATTGGAAAGGGTGCAGAGGAGATTTACCAGAATGCTGCCTGGTATGGAGGGACGATCTTATGAGGAAAGGCTGAGGGACTTGAGGCTGTTTCCGTTAGAGAGAAGAAGGTTAAGAGGTGACTTAATTGAGGCATACAAGATGTTCAGAGGATTGGATAGGGTATCAGTGAGAGCCTTTTTCCTCGGATGGTGATGTCTAGCACGAGGGGACATAGCTTTAAATTGAGGGGAGATAGATATAGGACAGATGTCAGAGGTAGGTTCTTTACTCAGAGAGTAGTAAGGGCGTGGAATGCCCTGCCTGCAACAGTAGTGGACTCGCCAACACTAAGGGCATTCAAATGGTCATTGGATAGACATATGGCTGATAAGGGAATAGTGTAGATGGGCTCTGGAGTGGTTTCACAGGTCGGCGCAACATCGAGGGCCGAAGGGCCTGTACTGCACTGTAACGTTCTATGTGTTCTGTCGTGAGTTCGAAGACTGGGTCGGGATCTCGTCGAAATCTACGACATTTTTACAAGGCTTCCTGAGAGGACAGATGTGTATCAGGATGTGAGTCCATCTCCGGGGGGAATCTCGGGATAAGGAGTCCTCTTCCCTCAGGAGTGCCATAGGGGCCTCGTCATTGAGTACGTCCCAGAGTCAGATGGATAGGTTTCTAGAGATTGAAGGTATCCGAGCTATATGAGCACAGCAGCGAGGGGGGAGTGGCGCTGAGGGAGATGATCGGTTTGAGGGGCCGAGTGGCATACTATGACGTTCCGACGTGCCAAAGCCCCCCCCGCCATGAGCCAAGCCAATATTCCAGGCTTGAGCCGCCGCTGCACAGCACGATCCCATCCACGGAAAAAGATATCACGGGCGGTCGTTTCAAAAGTGAGTTGGTGACATCAGAGTTGAAACTTACCAACTGCATCCACAAGTGGCAGAAAGAGAGAGGGAGGGAGGGACTGCCCCTTTAATAGGTGTGAGGGACTGTCCCTTTAAATAGGTGTGAGGGACCGTTCGTCATCGGGGCTGGTTTAGCACAGGGCTAAAGATCTGGCTTTGAAAGCAGACCGAGGCAGGTCAGCAGCACGGTTCAATTCCCGGACCAGCCTCCCCGAACAGGCGCCGGAATGTGGCGACTAGGGGCTTTTCACAGTAATTCGTTTAAAGCCTACTCGTGACAATAAACGATTTTCATTTCATTTCATTTTCATTTAAATAGGTGTGAGGGACTGTCATTTTAAAAAGGTGTGAGGGGCTGTCCCTTTAAATAGGTGTGAAGGACTGTCCCTTTAAATATGTGTGATGGACTGTCCTTTTGAATAGGTGTGAGGGACTGTAATTTTAAATAGGTGAGAGAAACTGTCCCTTAAAATAGTTATGAAGGACTGGCTCTTTAAATATGTGTGCGGGACTGTCCCTTTAAATAGGTGTGAGGGACTGTCCCTTTAATTAGGTGTGAAGGACTGTTACTTTAAATAGGTGTGACATACTGTTCATTTAAATAGATGAGGGACTGTCCCGTTATTAAATGTGAAGGACTGTCCGATTAAATAGGGTTGAGGGACTCTTCCTCAAATAGGTGTGAGGGACTGTCCGTTTAAATAGGTTGGAGGGACTGTCCCTTTAAATAGGTTTGAGGGATTGACCGTTAAAAGAGGCGGTGCGGGGCGGCGATGCCTTCAATAGGTGCGCTGGACTGTCCCTCAGAGGCTGTCCCTTTAAATAGGTGTGAAGGACTGTCTCTTCAAATCGGTGTGAGGGAGTGTCCCTTTAAATAGGTGTGAAGGACTGTCCCTTTAAATAAGTGTGATGGACTGTCCCTTTAAATAGGACGGATGGGGCAGTGATGGACTGTCCCTTCAAATAGGTGTGAGGGACTGTCCCTTTAGGCATGTGTGAGGGACCGTCCCTTTAAATGGGTGGGATGGACTGTTCCTTTAAATAGGTGTGGGGGACTGTCCTTTTAAATAGGTTTGAAGACTGTTCCTTCAAATAGGTGTGAGGGCCTGTCCCTATAGATACACGTGAGGGACTGTCTCTTTTAATAGGTGTGAGGGACTGTCCCTTTAAATAATTTTCAAAGACTCTTCCTTTAAATAGGTTTGAGGGACTGACCGTTAAAAGAGACGGTGTGGGGCGGTGATGCCTTCAATTGGTGCACTGGACTCTCCCTCAGAGGCTGTCCGTTTAAATAGGTGTGACGGACTGTCCCTTTAAATAGGTGTGATGGACTGTCCCTTTAAATATGTGTGATGGACTGTCCCTTTAAATATGTGTGATGGACTGTCCCTTCAAATAGGTGTGAGGAACTGGCCCTTTAGACATGTGTGAGGGACTGTCCCTTTAAATGAGTGGAATGGACTGTCCCTTTAAATAAGTGTGCTGTACTGTTCCTTCAAACAGGGACCGACTATCCCTTTAAATAGGTGTGATGGACTGTCCCTTTAAATATGTGTGATGGACTGTCCCTTTAAATATGTGTGATGGACTGTCCCTTCAAATAGGTGTGAGGGGCAGTCCCTTTTGACATGTGTGAGGGACTGTCCCTTTAAATGGGTGTCCTGGACTGTCCCTTTAAAAACGTGTGATGGACTGTCTCATCAAATAGGTGTGAGGGGCTGTATCTTTAAACAGTTATGATGGGCTGTGCCTTTAAATAGGTGTGATGTGGAGATGCCGGCGTTGGACTGGGGTGAGCACAGTACGAAGTCTCACAACACCAGGTTAAAGTCCAACAGGTTTGTTTCGAATCACTAGCTTTCGGAGCGAAGCTCCTTCCTCAGGTGAATGAAGAGGTCTGTTCCAGAAACACATATATAGACAGATTCAAAGATGCCAGACAATGCTCGGAATACGAGCATCAGCAGGTGATTAAATCTTTACAGATCCAGAGATGGGGTAACCCCAGGTTAAAGAGGTGTGAATTGTGTCAAGCCAGGACAGTTGGGAGGATTTCGCAGGCCAGATGGTGGGGGATGAATGTAATGCGACATGAATCCCAGGTCCCGGTTGAGGCCGCACTCATGTGTGCGGAACTTGGCTATAAGTTTCTGCTCGGCGATTCTGCGTTGCCGCGCGTCCTGAAGGCCGCCTTGGAGAACGCTTACCCGGAGATCAGAGGCTGAATGCCCTTGACTGCTGAAGTGTTCCCCGACTGGAAGGGAGCATTCCTGCCTGGCGATTGTCGGGCGATGTCCGTTCATTCGAGGTTGCGCGGTTGTTTCAAGGCAAGTAGTGGGGTGTGGTCAACTGTCCCTTTAAATAGGTGTGAGGGGGTGTCCCTTTAAATAGGTGTGAGGGGGTGTCCCTTTAAATAAGTCTGAAGGACTGTCCCTTTAAGTAGGTGGGAGAGTGACACGTGGAGAATGTCACCGCCCATGTCACCGGGGCCCCGCCTCTCGGCAGGGTGGTCTGTGACTGACAGCGCGGGATTCACGCCCCCTAGTGATGCTCCCGGGGGCGGGGCGGTCGGTGACTGACAAGCGGGGGGGAGACTCGCCCCCGACTGACGCCGCCAAGGGGCGGGGCAATCGGTGACTGACAGCAAGGGGGGGGGAGGAGAGGGGAGAGCACCGACTGACGTAGTGTGGGGGGGCAGTGAGTGACAACTCGCAGTCACGCCCCTAGCGACGCTGGCCGGTGGCGGGCGCTGACTGACAGCTGGGAGCCACACCCCCGTTCGTGACGCCCGGGAGGCGAGGGGTGACTGACAGCTGGGAGCCACACCCCCGTTCGTGACGCCCGGGAGGCGAGCGGTGACTGACAGCTGGGAGCCACACCCCCGTTCGTGACGCCAGGGAGGCGAGCGGTGACTGACAGCTGGGAGCCACACCCCCGTTCGTGACGCCCGGGAGGCGAGCGGTGACTGACAGCTGGGAGCCACACCCCCGTTCGTGACGCCCGGGAGGCGAGCGGTGACTGACAGCTGGGAGACACGCCCCGACAGACGCTGGGTGGGAGGGGCGGACACGAAGGCCAGGAAGTGACGCCATGCGTGGATGCGCACGCAGGCGGTGAGGGGCTAAGTCCCGCCCCCTGTTGCTGGGGGGGGAACAGAGAGACAGAAGGAGACAGAAGCTGGAGGAGGGTAAGAGAGACACACACATAGAAATATATACCCTGGATAGAGGGAGTGTGAGAGAGAGAGAGAAATCATATATACACTGTATGGAGGGAGAGTGTGAGAGAGAAATCATATATACACTGTATGGAGGGAGTGTGTGTGAGAGAAATCATATATACACTGTATGGAGGGAGTGTGAGAGAGAGAAATCATATATACACTGTATGGAGGGAGTGTGTGTGAGAGAAATCATATATACACTGTATGGAGGGAGTGTGAGAGAGAGAAATCATATATACACTGTATGGAGGGAGTGTGTGAGAGAGAAATCATATATACACTGTATGGAGGGAGTGTGAGAGAGAAATCATATATACACTGTATGGAGAGAGTGTGAGAGAGAAATCATATATACACTGTATGGAGGGAGTGAGAGAGAGAAATCATATATACACTGTATGGAGGGAGTGAGAGAGAGAAATCATATATACACTGTATGGAGGGAGTGTGTGTGAGAGAAATCATATATACACTGTATGGAGGGAGTGTGTGAGAGAAATCATATATACACTGTATGGAGGGACAGTGTGTGAGAGAAATCATATATACACTGTATGGAGGGAGTGTGTGTGAGAGAGAAATCATATATACACTGTATGGAGGGAGTGTGAGAGAGAAATCATATATACACTGAATGGAGGGAGTGTGAGAGAGAGAAATCATATATACACTGTATGGAGGGAGTGTGAGAGAAATCATATATACACTGTATGGAGGGAGTGTGAGAGAGAAATCATATATACACTGTATGGAGAGAGTGTGAGAGAGAAATCATATATACACTGTATGGAGGGAGTGAGAGAGAGAAATCATATATACACTGTATGGAGGGAGTGAGAGAGAGAAATCATATATACACTGTATGGAGGGAGTGTGTGTGAGAGAAATCATATATACACTGTATGGAGGGAGTGTGTGAGAGAAATCATATATACACTGTATGGAGGGACAGTGTGTGAGAGAAATCATATATACACTGTATGGAGGGAGTGTGTGTGAGAGAGAAATCATATATACACTGTATGGAGGGAGTGTGAGAGAGATAAATCATATATACACTGTATGGAGGGAGTGAGAGAGAGAAATCATATATACACTGTATGGAGGGAGTGAGAGAGAGAAATCATATATACACTGTATGGAGGGAGTGAGAGAGAGAAATCATATATACACTGTATGGAGGGAGTGTGTGTGAGAGAAATCATATATACACTGTATGGAGGGAGTGTGTGAGAGAAATCATATATACACTGTATGGAGGGAGTGTGTGAGAGAAATCATATATACACTGTATGGAGGGACAGTGTGTGAGAGAGAAATCATATATACACTGTATGGAGGGAGTGTGAGAGAGATAAATCATATATACACTGTATGGAGGGAGTGTGTGTGAGAGAAATCATATATACACTGTATGGAGGGAGTGTGTGAGAGAGAAATCATATATACACTGTATGGAGGGAGTGTGAGAGAAATCATATATACACTGTATGGAGGGAGTGAGAGAGAAATCATATATACACTGTATGGAGGGAGTGTGTGTGAGAGAAATCATATATACACTGTATGGAGGGAGTGTGAGAGAGAGAAATCATATATACACTGTATGGAGGGAGTGAGAGAGAAATCATATATACACTGTATGGAGGGAGTGTGTGTGAGAGAAATCATATATACACTGTATGGAGGGAGTGTGAGAGAGAAATCATATATACACTGTATGGAGGGAGTGTGTGTGAGAGAAATCATATATACACTGTATGGAGGGAGTGTGTGTGAGAGAAATCATATATACACTGTATGGAGGGAGTGTGAGAGAGAGAAATCATATATACACTGTATGGAGGGAGTGTGAGAGAGAGAAATCATATATACACTGTATGGAGGGAGTGTGTGTGAGAGAGAAATCATATATACACTGTATGGAGGGAGTGTGAGAGAGAAATCATATATACACTGTATGGAGGGAGTGTGAGAGAGAAATCATATATACACTGTATGGAGGGAGTGTGTGTGAGAGAAATCATATATACACTGTATGGAGGGAGTGTGTGTGAGAGAAATCATATATACACTGTATGGAGGGAGTGTGAGAGAGAGAAATCATATATACACTGTGTGGAGGGAGAGTGTGTGAGAGAAATCATATATACACTGTATGGAGGGAGAGTGTGTGAGAGAAATCATATATACACTGTATGGAGGGAGTGTGTGAGAGAGAAATCATATATACACTGTATGGAGGGAGTGTGTGTGAGAGAAATCATATATACACTGTATGGAGGGAGTGTGTGTGAGAGAAATCATATATACACTGTATGGAGGGAGTGTGAGAGAGAGAAATCATATATACACTGTGTGGAGGGAGAGTGTGTGAGAGAAATCATATATACACTGTATGGAGGGAGAGTGTGTGAGAGAAATCATATATACACTGTATGGAGGGAGTGTGTGAGAGAGAAATCATATATACACTGTATGGAGGGAGTGTGAGAGAGAGAAATCATATATACACTGTATGGAGGGAGTGTGAGAGAGAGAAATCATATATACACTGTATGGAGGGAGTGTGAGAGAGAAATCATATATACACTGTATGGAGGGAGTGTGTGTGAGAGAAATCATATATACACTGTATGGAGGGAGTGTGAGAGAGAGAAATCATATATACACTGTGTGGAGGGAGAGTGTGTGAGAGAAATCATATATACACTGTATGGAGGGAGAGTGTGTGAGAGAAATCATATATACACTGTATGGAGGGAGAGAGAGAGAGAGAAATCATATACACTGTATGGAGGGAGAGTGTGAGAGAAATCATATATACACTGTATGGAGGGTGTGTGAGAGAAATCATATCTACACTGTATGGAGGGTGTGTGAGAGAGAAATCATATATACACTGTATGGAGGGAGTGTGAGAGAGAAATCATATATACACTGTATGGAGGGAGAGTGTGAGAGAAATCATATATACACTGTATGGAGGGAGTGTGTGTGTGAGAGAAATCATATATACACTGTATGGAGGGAGTGTGAGAGAGAAATCATATATACACTGTATGGAGGGAGAGTGTGAGAGAAATCATATATACACTGTATGGAGGGAGAGTGTGAGAGAAATCATATATACACTGTATGGAGGGAGTGTGTGTGTGAGAGAAATCATATATACACTGTATGGAGGGGGTGTGAGAGAGAAATCATATATACACTGTACGGAGGGAGAGTGTGAGAGAAATCATATATACACTGTATGGAGGGAGTGTGAGAGAGAAATCATATATACACTGTATGGAGGGAGTGTGTGTGTGAGAGAAATCATATATACACTGTATGCAGGGAGTGTGAGAGAGAAATCATATATACACTGTATGGAGGGAGAGTGTGAGAGAAATCATATATACACTGTATGGAGGGAGTGTGTGTGTGAGAGAAATCATATATACACTGTATGGAGGGAGTGTGAGAGAGAAATCATATATACACTGTATGGAGGGAGAGTGTGAGAGAAATCATATATACACTGTATGGAGGGAGTGTGTGAGAGAGAAATCATATATACACTGTATGGAGGGAGTGTGAGAGAGAGAAATCATATATACACTGTATGGAGGGAGTGTGTGAGAGAGAAATCATATATACACTGTATGGAGGGAGAGTGTGAGAGAAATCATATATACACTGTATGGAGGGAGTGAGAGAGATAAATCATATATACACTGTATGGAGGGAGTGTGTGAGAGAGAAATCATATATACACTGTATGGAGGGAGTGTGTGTGAGAGAAATCATATATACACTGTATGGAGGGAGAGTGTGAGAGAAATCATATATACACTGTATGGAGGGAGTGTGTGAGAGAGAAATCATATATACACTGTATGGAGGGAGTGTGTGAGAGAGAAATCATATATACACTGTATGGAGGGAGAGTGTGAGAGAAATCATATATACACTGTATGGAGGGAGAGAGAGAGAGAAATCATATATACACTGTATAGAGGGAGTGTGTGTGAGAGAAATCATATATACACTGTATGGAGGGAGAGAGAGAGAGAAATCATATATACACTGTATGGAGGGAGTGTGTGAGAGAGAAATCATATATACACTGTATGGAGGGAGTGTGTGAGAGAGAAATCATATATACACTGTATGGAGGGAGTGTGTGTGAGAGAAATCATATATACACTGTATGGAGGGAGTGTGAGAGAGAAATCATATATACACTGTATGGAGGGAGTGTGTGAGAGAGAAATCATATATACACTGTATGGAGGGAGTGTGAGAGAGAGAAATCATATATACACTGTATGGAGGGAGTGTGTGTGAGAGAAATCATATATACACTGTATAGAGGGAGAGTGTGAGAGAGAAATCATATATACACTGTATGGAGGGAGAGTGTGAGAGAGAAATCATATATATACTGTACGGAGGGAGAGTGTGAGAGAGAAATCATATATACACTGTATGGAGGGAGTGTGAGAGAGAAATCATATATACACTGTATGGAGGGAGTGTGAGAGAAATCATATATACACTGTATGGAGGGAGTGTGAGAGAGAGAGAAATCATATATACACTGTATGGAGGGAGTGTGAGAGAGAGAAATCATATATACACTGTATGGAGGGAGTGTGTGTGTGAGAAATCATATATACACTGTATGGAGGGAGGGAGTGTGTGTGAGATAAATCATATATACACTGTATGGAGGGAACGTAAGAGAGAGAAATCATATATACAATGTATGGAGGGTGTGTGTGTGAGAGAAATCATATATACACTGTATGGAGGGAGTGTGTGAGAGAGAAATCATATATACACTGTATGGAGGGAGTGTGTGAGAGAGAAATCATATATACACTGTATGGAGGGAGTGTGTGTGAGAGAAATCATATATACACTGTATGGAGGGAGTGTGTGTGAGAGAAATCATATATACACTGTATGGAGGGAGTGTGTGAGAGAAATCATATATACACTGTATGGAGGGAGTGTGTGTGAGAGAAATCATATATACACTGTATGGAGGGAGTGTGAGAGAGAAATCATATATACACTGTATGGAGGGAGTGTGTGAGAGAGAAATCATATATACACTGTATGGAGGGAGTGTGTGAGAGAGAAATCATATATACACTGTATGGAGGGAGTGTGAGAGAGAAATCATATATACACTGTATGGAGGGAGTGTGTGAGAGAAATCATATATACACTGTATGGAGGGAGTGTGTGAGAGAGAAATCATATATACACTGTATGGAGGGAGTGTGTGAGAGAGAAATCATATATACACTGTATGGAGGGAGTGTGTGTGAGAGAGAAATCATATATACACTGTATGGAGGGAGTGTGTGAGAGAGAAATCATATATACACTGTATGGAGGGAGTGTGTGTGAGAGAGAAATCATATATACACTGTATGGAGGGAGTGTGTGAGAGAGAAATCATATATACACTGTATGGAGGGAGTGTGTGTGAGAGAAATCATATATACACTGTATGGAGGGAGTGTGTGTGAGAGAGAAATCATATATACACTGTATGGAGGGAGTGTGTGAGAGAGAAATCATATATACACTGTATGGAGGGAGTGTGTGTGAGAGAAATCATATATACACTGTATGGAGGGAGTGTGTGTGAGAGAGAAATCATATATACACTGTATGGAGGGAGTGTGTGTGTTAGAGAAATCATATATACACTGTATGGAGGGAGAGTGTGTGAGAGAGAAATCATATATACACTGTATGGAGGGAGTGTGTGTGAGAGAGAAATCATATATACACTGTATGGAGGGAGTGTGTGTGAGAGAGAAATCATATATACACTGTATGGAGGGAGAGTGTGTGAGAGAAATCATATATACACTGTATGGAGGGAGTGTGTGTGAGAGAAATCATATATACACTGTATGGAGGGAGTGTGTGTGAGAGAGAAATCATATATACACTGTATGGAGGGAGTGTGTGTGAGAGAGAAATCATATATACACTGTATGGAGGGAGAGTGTGTGAGAGAAATCATATATACACTGTATGGAGGGACTGTGTGAGAGAGAGAAATCATATATACACTGTATGGAGGGAGTGTGTGAGAGAGAAATCATATATACACTGTATGGAGGGAGAGTGTGTGAGAGAAATCATATATACACTGTATGGAGGGAGTGTGTGTGAGAGAGAAATCATATATACACTGTATGGAGGGAGAGTGTGTGAGAGAAATCATATATACACTGTATGGAGGGAGTGTGTGTGAGAGAAATCATATATACACTGTATGGAGGGAGTGTGTGTGAGAGAGAAATCATATATACACTGTATGGAGGGAGTGTGTGAGAGAGAAATCATATATACACTGTATGGAGGGAGTGTGTGTGAGAGAAATCATATATACACTGTATGGAGGGAGTGTGTGTGAGAGAGAAATCATATATACACTGTATGGAGGGAGTGTGTGAGAGAGAAATCATATATACACTGTATGGAGGGAGAGTGTGTGAGAGAAATCATATATACACTGTATGGAGGGACTGTGTGAGAGAGAGAAATCATATATACACTGTATGGAGGGAGTGTGTGAGAGAGAAATCATATATACACTGTATGGAGGGAGTGTGTGTGAGAGAAATCATATATACACTGTATGGAGGGAGTGTGTGTGAGAGAGAAATCATATATACACTGTATGGAGGGAGTGTGTGTGAGAGAGAAATCATATATACACTGTATGGAGGGAGAGTGTGTGAGAGAAATCATATATACACTGTATGGAGGGAGTGTGAGAGAGAAATCATATATACACTGTATGGAGGGAGTGTGTGTGAGAGAAATCATATATACACTGTATGGAGGGAGTGTGTGTGAGAGAGAAATCATATATACACTGTATGGAGGGAGTGTGTGTGAGAGAGAAATCATATATACACTGTATGGAGGGAGAGTGTGTGAGAGAAATCATATATACACTGTATGGAGGGAGTGTGAGAGAGAAATCATATATACACTGTATGGAGGGAGTGTGTGTGAGAGAAATCATATATACACTGTATGGAGGGACTGTGAGAGAGAGAAATCATATATACACTGTATGGAGGGAGTGTGTGAGAGAGAAATCATATATACACTGTATGGAGGGAGTGTGTGTGAGAGAAATCATATATACACTGTATGGAGGGACTGTGTGAGAGAGAGAAATCATATATACACTGTATGGAGGGAGTGTGTGAGAGAGAAATCATATATACACTGTATGGAGGGAGTGTGTGTGAGAGAAATCATATATACACTGTATGGAGGGAGTGTGTGTGAGAGAGAAATCATATATACACTGTATGGAGGGAGAGTGTGTGAGAGAAATCATATATACACTGTATGGAGGGAGTGTGTGTGAGAGAAATCATATATACACTGTATGGAGGGTGTGTGAGAGAGAGAGAGAAATCATATATACACTGTATGGAGGGAGTGTGTGTGAGAGAAATCATATATACACTGTATGGAGGGAGTGTGTGTGAGAGAAATCATATATACACTGTATGGAGGGAGTGTGTGTGAGAGAAATCATATATACACTGTATAGAGGGAGTGTGTGAGAGAGAAATCATATATACACTGTATGGAGGGAATATGAGAGAGAGAAATCATATATACACTGTATGGAGGGAGTGTGTGTGAGAGAAATCATATATACACTGTATGGAGGGAGTGTGTGTGAGAGAAATCATATATACACTGTATGGAGGGAGTGTGTGAGAGAGAAATCATATATACACTGTATGGAGGGAGTGTGTGAGAGAGAAATCATATATACACTGTATGGAGGGTGTGTGAGAGAGAGAGAGAAATCATATATACACTGTATGGAGGGAGTGTGTGTGAGAGAAATCATATATACACTGTATGGAGGGAGTGTGTGTGAGAGAAATCATATATACACTGTATGGAGGGTGTGTGAGAGAGAGAGAGAAATCATATATACACTGTATGGAGGGAGTGTGTGTGTGAGAGAAATCATATATACACTGTATGGAGGGAGTGTGTGTGAGAGAAATCATATATACACTGTATGGAGGGAGTGTGTGAGAGAGAGAAATCATATATACACTGTATGGAGGTAGTGTGTGTGAGAGAAATCATATATACACTGTATGGAGGGAGTGTGTGTGAGAGAAATCATATATACACTGTATGGAGGGAGTGTGTGTGAGAGAAATCATATATACACTGTATGGAGGGAGTGTGTGTGAGAGAAATCATATATACACTGTATGGAGGGAGTGTGTGAGAGAGAAATCATATATACACTGTATGGAGGGAGTGTGGGAGAGAGAAATCATATATACACTGTATGGAGGGAGTGTGTGTGAGAGAAATCATATATACACTGTATGGAGGGAGGGTGAGAGAGAGAAATCATATATACACTGTATGGAGGGAGAGTGTGAGAGAGAAATCATATATATACTGTATGGAGGGAGAGTGTGAGAGAGAAATCATATATACACTGTATGGAGGGAGAGTGTGAGAGAGAAATCATATATACACTGTATGGAGGGAGTGTGTGTGAGAGAAATCATATATACACTGTATAGAGGGAGTGTGTGAGAGAAATCATATATACACTGTATAGAGGGAGTGTGTGAGAGAAATCATATATACACTGTATGGAGGGAGTGTGTGTGAGAGAAATATATACACTGTATGGAGGGAGAGTGTGAGAGAGAGAGAAATCATATATACACTGTATAGAGGGAGTGTGTGAGAGAGAAATCATATATACACTGTATAGAGGGAGAGTGTGAGAGAGAAATCATATATACACTGTATGGAGGGAGAGTGTGAGAGAGAAATCATATATATACTGTACGGAGGGAGAGTGTGAGAGAGAAATCATATATACACTGTATGGAGGGAGAGTGTGAGAGAGAAATCATATATACACTGTATGGAGGGAGTGTGTGTGAGAGAAATCATATATACACTGTATAGAGGGAGTGTGTGAGAGAAATCATATATACACTGTATGGAGGGAGTGTGTGTGAGAGAAATCATATATACACTGTATGGAGGGTGTGTGAGAGAGAGAGAGAAATCATATATACACTGTATGGAGGGAGTGTGTGAGAGAGATATCATATATACACTGTATGGAGGGAGTGTGTGTGAGAGAAATCATATATACACTGTATAGAGGGAGTGTGTGAGAGAGAAATCATATATACACTGTATGGAGGGTGTGTAAGAGAGAGAGAGAAATCATATATACACTGTATGGAGGGAGTGTGTGAGAGAGAAATCATATATACACTGTATGGAGGGAGTGTGTGTGAGAGAAATCATATATACACTGTATAGAGGGAGTGTGTGAGAGAGAAATCATATATACACTGTATGGAGGGAGAGTGTGAGAGAGAAATCATATATATACTGTATGGAGGGAGAGTGAGAGAGAAATCATATATACAGTGTATGGAGGGAGAGTGTGAGAGAGAAATCATATATACACTGTATGGAGGGAGTGTGTGTGAGAGAAATCATATATACACTGTATAGAGGGAGTGTGTGAGAGAAATCATATATACACTGTATAGAGGGAGTGTGTGAGAGAAATCATATATACACTGTATGGAGGGAGTGTGTGTGAGAGAAATATATACACTGTATGGAGGGAGAGTGTGAGAGAGAGAGAAATCATATATACACTGTATAGAGGGAGTGTGTGAGAGAGAAATCATATATACACTGTATAGAGGGAGAGTGTGAGAGAGAAATCATATATACACTGTATGGAGGGAGAGTGTGAGAGAGAAATCATATATATACTGTATGGAGGGAGAGTGTGAGAGAGAAATCATATATACACTGTATGGAGGGAGAGTGTGAGAGAGAAATCATATATACACTGTATGGAGGGAGTGTGTGTGAGGGAAATCATATATACACTGTATAGAGGGAGTGTGTGAGAGAAATCATATATACACTGTATAGAGGGAGTGTGTGAGAGAAATCATATATACACTGTATGGAGGGAGTGTGAGAGAGAGAGAAATCATATATACACTGTATGGAGGGAGAGTGTGAGAGAGAAATCATATATATACTGTATGGAGGGAGAGTGTGAGAGAGAAATCATATATACACTGTATGGAGGGAGAGTGTGAGAGAGAAATCATATATACACTGTATGGAGGGAGAGTGTGAGAGAGAAATCATATATACACTGTATGGAGGGAGTGTGTGTGAGAGAAATCATATATACACTGTATAGAGGGAGTGTGTGAGAGAAATCATATATACACTGTATAGAGGGAGTGTGTGAGAGAAATCATATATACACTGTATGGAGTGTGTGTGTGTGAGAGAAATATATACACTGTATGGAGGGAGAGTGTGAGAGAGAAATCATATATATACTGTATGGAGGGAGAGTGTGTGAGAGAAATCATATATACACTGTAGAGAGGGAGTGTGTGAGAGAGAAATCATATATACACTGTATGGAGGGAGAGTGTGAGAGAGAAATCATATATATACTGTATGGAGGGAGAGTGTGAGAGAGAAATCATATATACACTGTATGGAGGGAGTGTGTGTGAGAGAAATCATATATACACTGTATAGAGGGAGTGTGTGAGAGAAATCATATATACACTGTATGGAGGGAGTGTGTGAGAGAGAGAAATCATATATACACTGTATGGAGGGAGAGTGAGAGAGAGAAATCATATATACACTGTATAGAGGGAGTGCGTGAGAGAGAAATCATATATACACTGTATGGTGGGAGAGAGAGAGAGAAATCATATATACACTGTATAGAGGGAGTGTGTGAGAGAAATCATATATACACTGTATAGAGGGAGTGTGTGAGAGAAATCATATATACACTGTATAGAGGGAGTGTGTGAGAGAAATCATATATACACTGTATAGAGGGAGTGTGAGAGAGAAATCATATATACACTGTATGGAGGGAGTGTGTGAGAGAAATCATATATACACTGTATAGAGGGAGTGTGTGAGAGAAATCATATATACACTGTATAGAGGGAGTGTGTGAGAGAGAAATCATATATACACTGTATGGAGGGAGTGTGTGAGAGAAATCATATATACACTGTATAGAGGGAGTGTGTGAGAGAAATCATATATACACTATAGAGGGAGTGTGTGAGAGAGAAATCATATATACACTGTATGGAGGGAGTGTGTGAGAGAAATCATATATACACTGTATAGAGGGAGTGTGTGAGAGAGAAATCATATATACACTGTATGGAGGGAGAGAGAGAGAGAAATCATATATACACTGTATAGAGGGAGTGTGTGAGAGAAATCATATATACACTGTATAGAGGGAGTGTGTGAGAGAAATCATATATACACTGTATGGAGGGAGTGTGTGAGAGAGAAATCATATATACACTATGGAGGGAGTGTGTGTGAGAGAAATCATATATACACTGTATAGAGGGAGTGTGTGAGAGAAATCATATATACACTGTATAGAGGGAGTGTGTGAGAGAGAAATCATATATACACTGTATGGTGGGAGAGAGAGAGAGAAATCATATATACACTGTATAGAGGGAGTGTGTGAGAGAAATCATATATACACTGTATAGAGGGAGTGTGTGAGAGAAATCATATATACACTGTATAGAGGGAGTGTGTGAGAGAGAAATCATATATACACTGTATAGAGGGAGTGTGTGAGAGAGAAATCATATATACACTGTATGGAGGGAGTGTGTGAGAGAAATCATATATACACTGTATAGAGGGAGTGTGTGAGAGAAATCATATATACACTGTATAGAGGGAGTGTGTGAGAGAGAAATCATATATACACTGTATGGAGGGAGAGAGAGAGAGAAATCATATATACACTGTATGGAGGGAGAGAGAGAGAGAAATCATATATACACTGTATAGAGGAAGTGTGTGAGAGAAATCATATATACACTGTATAGAGGGAGTGTGTGAGAGAAATCATATATACACTGTATGGAGGGAGTGTGTGAGAGAGAAATCATATATACACTATGGAGGGAGTGTGTGAGAGAAATCATATATACACTGTATAGAGGGAGTGTGTGAGAGAAATCATATATACACTGTATAGAGGGAGTGTGTGAGAGAAATCATATATACACTGTATAGAGGGAGTATGTGAGAGAGAAATCATATATACACTGTATGGAGGGAGAGAGAGAGAGAAATCATATATACACTGTATGGAGGGAGTGTGTGAGAGAAATCATATATACACTGTATGGAGGGAGTGTGAGAGAGAGAAATCATATATACACTGTATGGAGGGAGTGTGTGTGAGAGAAATCATATATACACTGTATGGAGGGAATGTGTGAGAGAAATCATATATACACTGTATGGAGGGAGTGTGTGAGAGAAATCATATATACACTGTATGGAGGGAGTGTGTGTGAGAGAAATCATATATACACTGTATGGAGGGAGTGTGTGAGAGAAATCATATATACACTGTATGGAGGGAGTGTGTGTGAGAGAAATCATATATACACTGTATGGAGGGAGTGTGTGAGAGAAATCATATATACACTGTATGGAGGGAGCGTGTGTGAGAGAAATCATATATACACTGTATGGAGGGAGTGTGTGAGAGAAATCATATATACACTGTATGGAGGGAGAGAGAGAGAGAAATCATATATACACTGTATGGAGGGAGTGTGTGAGAGAAATCATATATACACTGTATGGAGGGAGAGAGAGAGAGAGAAATCATATATACACTGTATGGAGGGAGTGTGTGAGAGAAATCATATATACACTGTATGGAGGGAGAGAGAGAGAACTCATATATACACTGTATGGAGGGAGAGAGAGAGAGAAATCATATATACACTGTATGGAGGGAGTGAGAGAGAGAGAAATCATATATACACTGTATGGAGGGAG
This sequence comes from Scyliorhinus torazame, assembly GCF_047496885.1. NCBI lineage: Eukaryota > Metazoa > Chordata > Chondrichthyes > Carcharhiniformes > Scyliorhinidae > Scyliorhinus > Scyliorhinus torazame. The sequence goes on along the minus strand of NC_092732.1, from coordinate 33,039,800 downwards.
TGTGGGAGAGAGAAATCATATATACACTGTATGGAGGGAGAGAGAGAGAGAAATCATATATACACTGTATGGAGGAAGAGAGAGAGAGAGAAATCATATATACACTGTATGGAGGGAGTGTGGGAGAGAGAAATCATATATACACTGTATGGAGGGAGTGTGGGAGAGAAATCATATATACACTGTATGGAGGGAGTGTGTGAGAGAAATCATATATACACTGTATGGAGGGAGTGTGGGAGAGAAATCATATATACACTGTATTGAGGGAGTGTGTGAGAGAAATCATATATACACTGTATGGAGGGAGTGTGAGAGAGAAATCATATATGCACTGTATGGAGGGAGTGTGGGAGAGAAATCATATATACACTGTATGGAGGGAGTGTGAGAGAGAAATCATATATACACTGTATGGAGGGAGTGTGGGAGAGAAATCATATATACACTGTATGGAGGGAGTGTGTGAGAGAGAGAAATCATATATACACTGTATGGAGGGAGTGTGTGAGAGAAATCATATATGCACTGTATGGAGGGAGTGTGAGAGAGAAATCATATATACACTGAATGGAGGGAGTGTGGGAGAGAAATCATATATACACTGTATGGAGGGAGTGTGAGAGAGAAATCATATATACACTGTATGGAGGGAGTGTGGGAGAGAAATCATATATACACTGGTTGGAGGGAGTGTGGGAGAGAAATCATATATACACTGTATGGAGGGAGTGTGTGAGAGAGAGAAATCATATATACACTGTATGGAGAGAGTGTGTGAGAGAAATCATATATGCACTGTATGGAGGGAGTGTGAGTGAGAAATCATATATACACTGTATGGAGGGAGTGTGTGAGAGAAATCATATATACACTGTATGGAGGGAGTGAGAGAGAGAGAAATCATATATACACTGTATGGAGGGAGTGTGGGAGAGAAATCATATATACACTGTATGGAGGGAGTGTGAGAGAGAAATCATATATACACTGTATGGAGGGAGTGTGTGAGAGAAATCATATATGCACTGTATGGAGGGAGTGTGAGAGAGAGAAATCATATATACACTGTATGGAGGGAGCGAGAGAGAGAAATCATATATACGCTGTATGGAGGGAGTGTGTGTGAGAGAAATCATATATACACTGTATGGAGGGAGAGTGTGAGAGAGAAATCATATATACACTGTATGGAGGGAGTGTGAGAGAGAAATCATATATACACTGTATGGAGGGAGTGTGAGAGAGAGAAATCATATATACACTGTATGGAGGGAGTGTGAGAGAGAGAAATCATATATACACTGTATGGAGGGAGTGTGAGAGAGAGAAATCATATATACACTGTATGGAGGGAGTGTGTGTGAGAGAAATCATATATACACTGTATGGAGGGAGAGTGAGAGAGAGAAATTATATATACACTGTATGGAGGGAGTGTGTGTGAGAGAAATCATATATACACTGTATGGAGGGAGAGTGAGAGAGAGAAATCATATATACACTGTATGGAGGGAGTGTGTGTGAGAGAAATCATATATACACTGTATGGAGGGAGAGTGAGAGAGAGAAATCATATATACACTGTATGGAGGGAGTGTGTGAGAGAGAAATCATATATACACTGTATGGAGGGAGTGTGTGTGAGAGAAATCATATATACACTGTATGGAGGGAGAGAGAGAGAGAAATCATATATACACTGTATGGAGGGAGTGTGTGTGAGAGAAATCATATATACACTGTATGGAGGGAGTGTGAGAGAGAAATCATATATACACTGTATGGAGGGAGTGTGTGAGAGAGAGAAATCATATATACACTGTATGGAGGGAGTGTGAGAGAGAAATCATATATACACTGTATGGAGGGAGAGTGTGAGAGAAATCATATATACACTGTATGGAGGGAGTGTGAGAGAGAGAAATCATAAATACACTGTATGGAGGGAGAGTGAGAGAGAGAAATCATATATACACTGTATGGAGGGAGTGTGTGTGAGAGAAATCATATATACACTGTATGGAGGGAGTGTGAGAGAGAAATCATATATACACTGTATGGAGGGAGAGTGTGAGAGAGAAATCATATATACACTGTATGGAGGGAGAGTGTGAGAGAGAAATCATATATACACTGTATGGAGGGAGAGTGTGAGAGAGAAATCATATATACACTGTATGGAGGGAGTGTGAGAGAGAAAAATCATATATACACTGTATGGAGGGAGTGTGTGAGAGAAATCATATATACACTGTATGGAGGGAGTGTGTGAGAGAAATCATATATACACTGTATGGAGGGAGTGTGTGTGAGAGAAATCATATATACACTGTATGGAGGGAGTGTGTGTGAGAGAGAGAAATCATATATACACTGTATGGAGGGAGAGCGAGAGAGAAAAATCATATATACACTGTATGGAGGGAGAGAGAGAGAGAAAAATCATATATACACTGTATGGAGGGAGTGTGTGTGAGAGAAATCATATATACACTGTATGGAGGGAGTGTGTGAGAGAAATCATATATACACTGTATGGAGGGAGAGAGAGAGAGAGAGAAATCATATATACACTGTATGGAGGGACTGTGAGAGAGAGAGAGAGAAATAATATATACACTGTATGGAGGGAGTGTGTGAGAGAGAGAAATCATATATACACTGTATGGAGGGAGTGTGTGAGAGAAATCATATATACACTGTATGGAGGGAGTGTGAGAGAGAGAAATCATATATACACTGTATGGAGGGAGAGCGAGAGAGAAATCATATATACACTGTATGGAGGGAGTGTGTGTGAGAGAAATCGTATATACACTGTATGGAGGGAGTGTGTGTGAGAGAGAAATCATATATACACTGTATGGAGGGAGTGTGTGAGAGAGAAATCATATATACACTGTATGGAGGGAGTGTGTGTGAGAAAAATCATATGTACACTGTATGGAGGGAGTGTGAGAGAGAGAAATCATATATACACTGTATGGAGGGAGTGTGAGAGAGAGAAATCATATCTACACTGTATGGAGGGAGTGTGAGAGAGAAATCATATATACACTGTATGGAGGGAGTGTGTGAGAGAAATCATATATACACTGTATGGAGGGAGTGTGTGAGAGAAATCATATATACACTGTATGGAGGGAGTGTGTGTGAGGGAAATCATATATACACTGTATGGAGGGAGTGTGAGAGAGAGAAATCATAGATACACTGTATGGAGGGAGTGTGAGAGAGAGAAATCATATATACACTGTATGGAGGGAGTGTGAGAGAGAGAAATCATATATACACTGTATGGAGGGTATGTGTGTGAGAGAAATCATATATACACTGTATGGAGGGAGTGTGAGAGAGAGAAATCATATATACACTGTATGGAGGGAGTGTGAGAGAGAGAAATCATATATACACTGTATGGAGGGAGTGTGAGAGAGAGAAATCATATATACACTGTATGGAGGGAGTGTGAGAGAGAGAAATCATATATACACTGTATGGGGGGTGTGTGTGTGAGAGAAATCATATATACACTGTATGGAGGGAGTGTGAGAGAGAGAAATCATATATACACTGTATGGAGGGAGCGTGTGTGAGAGAAATCATATACACTATGGAGGGAGTGTGTGTGAGAGAAATCATATATACACTGTATGGAGGGAGTGTGAGAGAGAGAAATCATATATACACTGTATGGAGGGAGTGTGAGAGAGAGAAATCATATATACGCTGTATGGAGGGAGAGAGAGAGAGAAAAATCATATATACACTGTATGGAGGGAGTGTGTGTGAGAGAAATCATATATACACTGTATGGAGGGAGAGCGAGAGAGAAATCATATATACACTGTATGGAGGGAGTGTGTGTGAGAGAAATCATATATACACTGTATGGAGGGAGTGTGTGTGGGAGAGAAATCATATATACACTGTATGGAGGGAGTGTGTGAGAGAGAAATCATATATACACTGTATGGAGGGAGTGTGTGTGAGAGAAATCATATATACACTGTATGGAGGGAGTGTGAGAGAGAGAAATCATATATACACTGTATGGAGGGAGTGTGAGAGAGAAATCATATATACACTGTATGGAGGGAGTGTGTGTGAGAGAAATCATATATACACTGTATGGAGGGAGTGTGTGAGAGAAATCATATATACACTGTATGGAGGGAGAGAGAGAGAGAAAAATCATATATACACTGTATGGACGGAGTGTGTGTGAGAGAAATCATATATACACTGTATGGAGGGAGTGTGTGAGAGAAATCATATCTACACTGTATAGAGGGAGTGTGAGAGAGAGAAATCATATATACACTGTATGGAGGGAGTGTGAGAGAGATAAATCATATATACACTGTATGGAGGGAGTGTGAGAGAGAAATCATATATACACTGTATGGAGGGAGTGTGTGAGAGAAATCATATATACACTGTATGGAGGGAGTGTGTGAGAGAAATCATATATACACTGTATGGAGGGAGTGTGAGAGAGAGAAATCATATATACCCTGTATGGAGGGAGTGTGAGAGAGAGAAATCATATATACACTGTATGGAGGGAGTGTGAGAGAGAGAGACATCATATAAACACTGTATGGAGGGAGTGTGAGAGAGAGAAATCATATATACACTGTATGGAGGGAGTGTGTGAGAGAGAAATCATATATACACTGTATGGAGGGAGTGTGAGAGAGAAATCATATATACACTGTATGGAGGGAGTGTGAGAGAAATCATATATACACTGTATGGAGGGAGTGTGAGAGAGAGAGAAATCATATATACACTGTATGGAGGGAGTGTGAGAGAGAGAAATCATATATACACTGTATGGAGGGAGTGTGTGTGTGAGAAATCATATATACACTGTATGGAGGGAGGGAGTGTGTGTGAGATAAATCATATATACACTGTATGGAGGGAACGTAAGAGAGAGAAATCATATATACAATGTATGGAGGGTGTGTGTGTGAGAGAAATCATATATACACTGTATGGAGGGAGTGTGTGTGTGAGAAATCATATATACACTGTATGGAGGGAGTGTGTGTGAGAGAAATCATATATACACTGTATGGAGGGAGTGTGTGAGAGATAAATCATATATACACTGTATGGAGGGAGTGTGTGTGAGAGAAATCATATATACACTGTATGGAGGGAGTGTGAGAGAGAGAAATCATATATACACTGTATGGAGGGAGTGTGAGAGAGAGAAATCATATATACACTGTATGGGGGGTGTGTGTGTGAGAGAAATCATATATACACTGTATGGAGGGAGTGTGAGAGAGAGAAATCATATATACACTGTATGGAGGGAGCGTGTGTGAGAGAAATCATATACACTATGGAGGGAGTGTGTGTGAGAGAAATCATATATACACTGTATGGAGGGAGTGTGAGAGAGAGAAATCATATATACACTGTATGGAGGGAGTGTGAGAGAGAGAAATCATATATACGCTGTATGGAGGGAGAGAGAGAGAGAAAAATCATATATACACTGTATGGAGGGACTGTGTGTGAGAGAAATCATATATACACTGTATGGAGGGAGAGCGAGAGAGAAATCATATATACACTGTATGGAGGGAGTGTGTGTGAGAGAAATCATATATACACTGTATGGAGGGAGTGTGTGTGAGAGAGAAATCATATATACACTGTATGGAGGGAGTGTGTGAGAGAGAAATCATATATACACTGTATGGAGGGAGTGTGTGTGAGAGAAATCATATATACACTGTCTGGAGGGAGTGTGTGAGAGAAATCATATATACACTGTATGGAAGGAGAGAGAGAGAGAAAAATCATATATACACTGTATGGAAGGAGAGAGAGAGAGAAAAATCATATATACACTGTATGGACGGAGTGTGTGTGAGAGAAATCATATATACACTGTATGGAGGGAGTGTGTGAGAGAAATCATATCTACACTGTATGGAGGGAGTGTGAGAGAGAGAAATCATATATACACTGTATGGAGGGAGTGTGAGAGAGAGAAATCATATATACACTGTATGGAGGGAGTGTGAGAGAGAAATCATATATACACTGTATGGAGGGAGTGTGTGAGAGAAATCATATATACACTGTATGGAGGGAGTGTGTGAGAGAAATCATATATACACTGTATGGAGGGAGTGTGAGAGAGAGAAATCATATATACCCTGTATGGAGGGAGTGTGAGAGAGAGAAATCATATATACACTGTATGGAGGGAGTGTGAGAGAGAGAGAAATCATATAAACACTGTATGGAGGGAGTGTGAGAGAGAGAAATCATATATACACTGTATGGAGGGAGTGTGAGAGAGAAATCATATATACACTGTATGGAGGGAGTGTGTGAGAGAAATCATATATACACTGTATGGAGGGAGTGTGTGAGAGAAATCATATATACACTGTATGGAGGGAGTGTGAGAGAGAGAAATCATATATACCCTGTATGGAGGGAGTGTGAGAGAGAGAAATCATATATACACTGTATGGAGGGAGTGTGAGAGAGAGAGAAATCATATAAACACTGTATGGAGGGAGTGTGAGAGAGATAAATCATATATACACTGTATGGAGGGAGTGTGTGAGAGAGAAATCATATATACACTGTATGGAGGGAGTGTGTGAGAGAGAAATCATAAATACACTGTATGGAGGGAGTGTGAGAGAAATCATATATACACTGTATGGAGGGAGTGTGAGAGAGAGAGAAATCATATATACACTGTATGGAGGGAGTGTGAGAGAGAGAAATCATATATACACTGTATGGAGGGAGTGTGTGTGTGAGAAATCATATATACACTGTATGGAGGGAGGGAGTGTGTGTGAGATAAATCATATATACACTGTATGGAGGGAACGTAAGAGAGATAAATCATATATACAATGTATGGAGGGTGTGTGTGTGAGAGAAATCATATATACACTGTATGGAGGGAGTGTGTGAGAGATAAATCATATATACACTGTATGGAGGGAGTGTGTGTGAGAGAAATCATATATACACTGTATGGAGGGAATGTGAGAGAGATAAATCATATATACACTGTATGGAGGGAGTGTGTGAGAGAGAAATCATATATACACTGTATGGAGGGAGTGTGAGAGAGAGAGAGAAATATATACACTGTATGGAGGGAGTGTGTGAGAGAGAAATCATATATACACTGTATGGAGGGAGTGAGAGAGAAATCATATATACCCTGTATGGAGGGAGTGTGTAAGAGAGAGAAATCATATATACACTGTATGGAGGGAGTGAGAGAGAAATCATATACACTGTATGGAGGGAGTGTGTGTGAGAGAAATCATATATATACTGTATGGAGGGAGTGTGAGAGAAATCATATATACACTGTATGGAGGGAGTGTGAGAGAGATAAATCATATATACACTATGGAGGGAGTGTGTGTGAGAGAAATCATATATACACTGTATGGAGGGAGTGTGAGAGAGAGAAATCATATATACACTGTATGGAGGGAGTGTGAGAGAAATCATATATACACTGTATGGAGGGAGTGTGAGAGAAATCATATATACACTGCATGGAGGTAATGTGAGAGAGAGAGAAATCATATATACACTCTATGGATGGAGTTTGTGTGAGTGAAATCATATATACACTGTATGGAGGGAGTGTGAGAGAGAGAGAAATCATATATACACTGTATGGAGGGTGTGTGAGAGAGAAATCATATATACACTGTATGGAGGTAATGTGTGAGAGAGAAATCATATATACACTGTATGGAGGGAGAGCGTGAGAGAGAAATCATATATACACTGTATGGATGGAGTGTGTGTGAGAGAAATCATATATACACTGTATGGAGGGAGTGTGTGAGAGAAATCATATATACACTGTATGGAGGGAGTGTGAGAGAGAGAAATCATATATACACTGTATGGAGGGAGTGTGAGAGAGAGAGAGAAATCATATATACACTGTATGGAGGGAGAGTGTGAGAGAGAAATCATATATACACTGTATGGAGGGATTGTGTGTGAGAGAAATCATATATACACTGTATGGAGGGAGTGTGTGAGAGAGAAATCATATATACACTGTATGGAGGGAGTGTGTGTGAGAGAGAGAAATCATATATACACTGTATGGAGGGAGTGTGTGAGAGAGAGAAATCATATATACACTGTATGGAGGGAGTGTGTGAGAGAGAAATCATATATACACTGTATGGAGGGAGTGTGTGTGAGAGAGAGAAATCATATATACACTATGGAGGGAGAGTGAGAGAGAGAAATCATATATACACTGTATGGAGGGAGTGTGAGAGAGAGAAATCATATATACACTGTATGGAGGGAGAGTGTGAGAGAAATCATATATACACTGTATGGAGGGAGTGTGTGTGAGAGAAATCATATATACACTGTATGGAGGGGTGTGCGAGAAATCATATATACACTGTATGGAGGGACTGTGAGAGAAATCATATATACACTGTATGGAGGGAATGTGAGAGAGAGAAATCATATATACACTGTATGGAGGGAGTGTGTGTGAGTGGAATCATATATACACTGTATGGATGGAGTGTGAGAGAGAAATCATATATACACTGTATGGAGGGTGTGTGAGAGAGAAATCATATATACACTGTATGGAGGGAATGTGAGAGAGCGAAATCATATATACACTGTATGGAGGGAGAGTGTGAGAGATAAATCATATATACACTGTATGGAGGGAGAGTGTGAGAGAGAATTCATATATACACTGTATGGAGGGAGTGTGTGTGAGAGAAATCATATATACACTGTATGGAGGGAGTGTGTGAGAGAGAAATCATATATACACTGTATGGAGGGAGTGTGTGTGAGAGAGAGAAATCATATATACACTGTATGGAGGGAGTGTGTGAGAGAGAGAAATCATATATACACTGTATGGAGGGAGTGTGTGAGAGAAATCATATATACACTATGGAGGGAGTGTGTGTGAGAGAAATCATATATACACTGTATGGAGGGAGAGTGAGAGAGAGAAATCATATATACACTGGAGGGAGTGTGAGAGAGAGAAATCATATATACACTGTATGGAGGGAGAGTGTGAGAGAAATCATATATACACTGTATGGAGGGAGTGTGTGTGAGAGAAATCATATATACACTGTATGGAGGGAGTGAGAGAGAGAAATCATATATACACTGTATGGAGGGAGAGAGAGAGAAATCATATATACATTGCATGGAGGGAGAGTGAGAGAGAAATCATATATACACTGTATGGAGGGAGTGTGTGTGAGAGAAATCATATATACACTGTATGGAAGGAGTGTGTGTGAGAGAAATCATATACACTGTATGGAGGGAGTGTGTGAGAGAAATCATATATACACTATGGAGGGAGTGAGAGAGAGATAAATCATATACACTGTATGGAGGGAGTGCGTGAGAGAGAAATCATATATACACTGTATGGAGGGAGTGTGTGTGAGGGAAATCATATATACACTGTATGGAGGGAGAGCGGGAGAGAGAAATCATATATACACTGTATGGAGGGAGTGTGTGTGAGTGAAATTATATATTCACTGTATGGAGGGAGTGTGAGAGAGAGAAATCATATATACACTGTATGGAGGGAGTGTGTGTGAGAGAAATCATATATACACTGTATGGAGGGAGAGAGAGAGAGTAATCATATATACACTGTATGGAGGGAGTGTGTGTGAGAGAAATCATATATACACTGTATGGAGGGAGTGAGAGAGAGAGAAATCATATATACACTATGGAGGGAGAGAGAGAGAGAGAAATCATATATACACTGTATGGAGGGAGAGTGTGAGAGAGAAATCATATATACACTGTATGGAGGGAGTGAGAGAGAGAGAAAAATCATATATACACTCTATGGAGGGAGTGTGTGAGAGAAATCATATATACACTGTATGGAGGGAGTGTGAGAGAAATCATATATACACTGTATGGAGGGAGTGTGAGAGAAATCATATATACACTGCATGGAGGGAATGTGAGAGAGAGAAATCATATATACACTGTATGGATGGAGTTTGTGTGAGAGAAATCATATATACACTGTATGGAGGGTGTGTGAGAGAAAAATCATATATACACTGTATGGAGGGAATGTGTGAGAGAAATCATATATACACTGTATGGAGGGAGTGTGTGTGAGAGAAATCATATATACACTGTATGGAGGGAGTGAGAGAGAGAAATATATACACTGTATGGAGGGAGAGAGAGAGAGAGAAATCATATATACATTGTATGGAGGGAGTGTGAGAGAGAGAGAGAGAAATCATATACACTGTATGGAGGGAGTGTGTGAGAGAAATATATACACTGTATGGAGGGAGTGTGAGAGAAATCATATATACACTGTATGGAGGGAGTGTGAGAGAAATCATATATACACTGTATGGAGGGAATGTGAGAGAGAGAAATCATATATACACTATGGAGGGAGTGTGTGTGAGTGAAATCATATATACACTGTATGGAGGGAGTGTGAGAGAGAGATAAATCATATATACACTGTATGGAGGGAGAGAGAGAGAAATCATATATACATTGTATGGAGGGAGTGTGAGAGAGTGTGAGAGAGAAATCATATATACACTGTATGGAGGGAGTGTGTGTGAGAGAAATCATATATACACTGTATGGAGGGAGTGTGTGAGAGAAATCATATATACACTGTATGGAGGGAGGGTGAGAGAGAGAAATCATATACACTGTATGGAGGGAGTGTGAGAGAGAGAGAGAAATCATATATACACTGTATGGAGGGAGAGTGTGAGAGAGAAATAATATATACACTGTATGGAGGGAGTGTGTGTGAGAGAAATCATATATACACTGTATGGAGGGAGTGTGTGAGAGAGAAATCATATATACACTGTATGGAGGGAGTGTGTGTGAGAGAGAGAAATCATATATACACTGTATGGAGGGAGTGTGTGAGAGAGAGAAATCATATATACACTGTATGGAGGGAGTGTGTGAGAGAAATCATATATGCACTATGGAGGGAGTGTGTGTGAGAGAAATCATATAAACACTGTATGGAGGGAGTGTGAGAGAGAGAAATCATATATACACTGTATGGAGGGAGTGTGTGTGAGAGAAATCATATATACACTGTATGGAGGGAGTGTGTGAGAGAAATCACATATACACTGTATGGAGGGAGTGTGAGAGAGAGAAATCATATATACACTGTATGGAGGGAGAGTGTGAGAGAAATCATATATACACTGTATGGAGGGAGTGTGTGTGAGAGAAATCATATATACACTGTATGGAGGGAGTGAGAGAGAGAAATCATATATACACTGTATGGAGGGAGAGTGTGAGAGAGAAATCATATATACACTGTATGGAGGGAGCGAGAGAGAGAGAAAAATCATATATACACTGTATGGAGGGAGTGTGTGAGAGAAATCATATATACACTGTATGGAGGGAGTGTGAGAGAAATCATATATACACTGTATGGAGGGAGTGTGAGAGAAATCATATGTACACTGCATGGAGGGAATGTGAGAGAGAGAAATCATATATACACTGTATGGATGGAGTTTGTGTGAGTGAAATCATATATACACTGTATGGAGGGAGTGTGAGAGAGAGAGAAATCATATATACACTGTATGGAGGGTGTGTGAGAGAGAAATCATATATACACTGTATGGAGGGAATGTGTGAGAGAAATCATATATACACTGTATGGAGGGAGTGTGTGTGAGAGAAATCATATATACACTGTATGGAGGGAGTGAGAGAGAGAAATCATATATACACTGTATGGAGGGAGAGAGAGAAATCATATATACATTGTATGGAGAGAGTGTGAGAGAGAGAGAGAGAAATAATATATACACTGAATGGAGGGAGAGTGTGAGAGAAATCATATATACACTGTATGGAGGGAGTGTGTGTGAGAGAAATCATATATACACTGTATGGAGGGAGTGAGAGAGAGAAATCATATATACACTGTATGGAGGGAGAGAGAGAGAGAAATCATATATACACTGTATGGAGGGAGTGTGTGAGAGAAATCATATATACACTGTATGGAGGGAGTGTGAGAGAAATCATATATACACTGTATGGAGGGAGTGTGAGAGAAATCATATATACACTGTATGGAGGGAATGTGAGAGAGAGAAATCATATATACACTGTATGGAGGGAGTGTGTGTGAGTGAAATCATATATACACTGTATGGAGGGAGTGAGAGAGAGAAATCATATATACACTGTATGGAGGGAGTGTGTGTGAGTGAAATTATATATTCACTGTATGGAGGGAGTGTGAGAGAGAGAAATCATATATACACTGTATGGAGGGAGTGTGTGTGAGAGAAATCATATATACACTGTATGGAGGGAATGTGAGAGAGATAAATCATATATACACTGTATGGAGGGAGTGTGTGTGAGAGAAATCATATATACACTGTATGGAGGGAGTGAGAGAGAGAAATCATATATACACTGTATGGAGGGAGAGAGAGAGAAATCATATATACATTGCATGGAGGGAGAGTGAGAGAGAAATCATATATACACTGTATGGAGGGAGTGTGTGTGAGAGAAATCATATATACACTGTATGGAAGGAGTGTGTGTGAGAGAAATCATATACACTGTATGGAGGGAGTGTGTGAGAGAAATCATATATACACTATGGAGGGAGTGAGAGAGAGATAAATCATATACACTGTATGGAGGGAGTGCGTGAGAGAGAAATCATATATACACTGTATGGAGGGAGTGTGTGTGAGGGAAATCATATATACACTGTATGGAGGGAGAGCGGGAGAGAGAAATCATATATACACTGTATGGAGGGAGTGTGTGTGAGTGAAATTATATATTCACTGTATGGAGGGAGTGTGAGAGAGAGAAATCATATATACACTGTATGGAGGGAGTGTGTGTGAGAGAAATCATATATACACTGTATGGAGGGAGAGAGAGAGAGTAATCATATATACACTGTATGGAGGGAGTGTGTGTGAGAGAAATCATATATACACTGTATGGAGGGAGTGAGAGAGAGAAATCATATATACACTATGGAGGGAGAGAGAGAGAGAGAAATCATATATACACTGTATGGAGGGAGAGTGTGAGAGAGAAATCATATATACACTGTATGGAGGGAGTGAGAGAGAGAGAAAAATCATATATACACTCTATGGAGGGAGTGTGTGAGAGAAATCATATATACACTGTATGGAGGGAGTGTGAGAGAAATCATATATACACTGTATGGAGGGAGTGTGAGAGAAATCATATATACACTGCATGGAGGGAATGTGAGAGAGAGAAATCATATATACACTGTATGGATGGAGTTTGTGTGAGAGAAATTATATATACACTATATGGAGGGAGTGTGAGAGAGAGAAATCATATATACACTGTATGGAGGGTGTGTGAGAGAAAAATCATATATACACTGTATGGAGGGAATGTGTGAGAGAAATCATATATGCACTGTATGGAGGGAGTGTGTGTGAGAGAAATCATATATACACTGTATGGAGGGAGTGAGAGAGAGAAATATATACACTGTATGGAGGGAGAGAGAGAGAGAGAAATCATATATACATTGTATGGAGGGAGTGTGAGAGAGAGAGAGAGAAATCATATATACACTGTATGGAGGGAGTGTGTGAGAGAAATATATACACTGTATGGAGGGAGTGTGAGAGAAATCATATATACACTGTATGGAGGGAGTGTGAGAGAAATCATATATACACTGTATGGAGGGAATGTGAGAGAGAGAAATCATATATACACTATGGAGGGAGTGTGTGTGAGTGAAATCATATATACACTGTATGGAGGGAGTGTGAGAGAGAGAGAAATCATATATACACTGTATGGAGGGAGAGAGAGAGAAATCATATATACATTGTATGGAGGGAGTGTGAGAGAGAGAGAGAGAGAAATCATATATACACTGTATGGAGGGAGTGTGAGAGAAATCATATATACACTGTATGGGGGGAGTGTGAGAGAAATCATATATACACTGTATGGAGGGAATGTGAGAGAGAGAAATCATATATACACTGTATGGAGGGAGTGTGTGTGAGTGAAATCATATATACACTGTATGGAGGGAGTGTGAGAGAGAGAGAAATCATATATACACTGTATGGAGGGAGTGAGAGAGAGAAATCATATATACACTGTATGGAGGGAGAGAGAGAGAGAGAGAGAAATCATATATACATTGTATGGAGGGAGTGTGAGAGAGAGCGAAAGAAATCATATATACACTGTATGGAGGGAGTGTGAGAGAAATCATATATACACTGTATGGAGGGAGTGTGAGAGAAATCATATATACACTGTATGGAGGGAATGTGAGAGAGAGAAATCATATATACACTGTATGGAGGGAGTGTGTGTGAGTGAAATCATATATACACTGTATGGAGGGAGTGTGAGAGAGAGAGAAATCATATATACACTGTATGGAGGGTGTGTGAGAGAGAAATCATATATACACTGTATGGAGGGAATGTGAGAGAGAGAAATCATTTATACACTGTATGGAGGGAGAGTGTGAGAGAGAAATCATATATACACTGTATGGAGGGAGTGTGTGTGAGAGAAATCATATATACACTGTATGGAGGGAGTGTGTGAGAGAAATCATATATACACTGTATGGAGGGAGGGTGAGAGAGAGAAATCATATACACTGTATGGAGGGAGTGTGAGAGAGAGAGAGAAATCATATATACACTGTATGGAGGGAGAGTGTGAGAGAGAAATAATATATACACTGTATGGAGGGAGTGTGTGTGAGAGAAATCATATATACACTGTATGGAGGGAGTGTGTGAGAGAGAAATCATATATACACTGGAGGGAGTGTGTGTGAGAGAGAGAAATCATATATACACTGTATGGAGGGAGTGTGTGAGAGAGAGAAATCATATATACACTGTATGGAGGGAGTGTGTGAGAGAAATCATATATGCACTATGGAGGGAGTGTGTGTGAGAGAAATCATATAAACACTGTATGGAGGGAGTGTGAGAGAGAGAAATCATATATACACTGTATGGAGGGAGTGTGTGTGAGAGAAATCATATATACACTGTATGGAGGGAGTGTGTGAGAGAAATCACATATACACTGTATGGAGGGAGTGTGAGAGAGAGAAATCATATATACACTGTATGGAGGGAGAGTGTGAGAGAAATCATATATACACTGTATGGAGGGAGTGTGTGTGAGAGAAATCATATATACACTGTATGGAGGGAGTGAGAGAGAGAAATCATATATACACTGTATGGAGGGAGAGTGTGAGAGAAATCACATATACACTGTATGGAGGGAGAGCGAGAGAGAGAAATCATATATACACTGTATGGAGGGAGTGTGAGAGAGAGAAATCATATATACACTGTATGGAGGGAGAGTGTGAGAGAGAAATCATATATACACTGTATGGAGGGAGTGAGAGAGAGAGAAAAATCGTTTATACACTGTATGGAGGGAGTGTGTGAGAGAAATCATATATACACTGTATGGAGGGAGTGTGAGAGAAATCATATATACACTGTATGGAGGGAGTGTGAGAGAAATCATATGTACACTGCATGGAGGGAATGTGAGAGAGAGAAATCATATATACACTGTATGGATGGAGTTTGTGTGAGTGAAATCATATATACACTGTATGGAGGGAGTGTGAGAGAGAGAGAAATCATATATACACTGTATGGAGGGTGTGTGAGAGAGAAATCATATATACACTGTATGGAGGGAATGTGTGAGAGAAATCATATATACACTGTATGGAGGGAGTGTGTGTGAGAGAAATCATATATACACTGTATGGAGGGAGTGAGAGAGAGAAATCATATATACACTGTATGGAGGGAGAGAGAGAAATCATATATACATTGTATGGAGAGAGTGTGAGAGAGAGAGAGAGAAATAATATATGCACTGAATGGAGGGAGAGTGTGAGAGAAATCATATATACACTGTATGGAGGGAGTGTGTGTGAGAGAAATCATATATACACTGTATGGAGGGAGTGAGAGAGAGAAATCATATATACACTGTATGGAGGGAGAGAGAGAGAGAAATCATATATACACTGTATGGAGGGAGTGTGTGAGAGAAATCATATATACACTGTATGGAGGGAGTGTGAGAGAAATCATATATACACTGTATGGAGGGAATGTGAGAGAGAGAAATCATATATACACTGTATGGAGGGAGTGTGTGTGAGTGAAATCATATATACACTGTATGGAGGGAGTGTGAGAGAGAGAAATCATATATACACTGAATGGAGGGAGAGAGAGAGAGAGAGAAATCATATATACATTGTATGGAGGGAGTGTGAGAGAGAGAGAGAGAAATCATATATACACTGTATGGAGGGAGTGTGAGAGAAATCATATATACACTGTATGGAGGGAGTGTGAGAGAAATCATATATACACTGTATGGAGGGAATGTGTGAGAGAGAGAAATCATATATACACTGTATGGAGGGAATGTGAGAGAGAGAAATCATATATACACTGTATGGAGGGAGTGTGTGTGAGTGAAATCATATATACGCTGTATGGAGGGAGTGTGAGAGAGAGAGAAATCATATATACACTGTATGGAGTGAGTGAGAGAGAGAAATCATATATACACTTTATGGAGGGAGAGAGAGAGAGAGAGAGAAATCATATATACATTGTATGGAGGGAGTGTGAGAGAGAGAGAAATCATATATACACTGTATGGAGGGAGTGTGAGAGAAATCATATATACACTGTATGGAGGGAGTGTGAGAGAGAAATCATATATACACTGTATGGAGGGAATGTGAGAGAGAGAAATCATATATACACTGTATGGAGGGAGTGTGTGAGAGTGAAATCATATATACACTGTATGGAGGGAGTGTGAGAGAGAGAGAAATCATATATACACTGTATGGAGGGTGTGTGAGAGAGAAATCATATATACACTGTATGGAGGGAATGTGAGAGAGAGAAATCATTTATACACTGTATGGAGGGAGAGTGTGAGAGAGAAATCATATATACACTGTATGGAGGGAGTGTGTGTGAGAGAAATCATATATACACTGTATGGAGGGAGTGTGTGAGAGAAATCATATATACACAGTATGGAGGGAGGGTGAGAGAGAGAAATCATATACACTGTATGGAGGGAGTGTGAGAGAGAGAGAGAAATCATATATACACTGTATGGAGGGAGAGTGTGAGAGAGAAATAATATATACACTGTTTGGAGGGAGTGTGTGTGAGAGAAATCATATATACACTGTATGGAGGGAGTGTGTGAGAGATAAATCATATATACACTGTATGGAGGGAGTGTGTGTGAGAGAGAGAAATCATATATACACTGTATGGAGGGAGTGTGTGAGAGAGAGAAATCATATATACACTGTATGGAGGGAGTGTGTGAGAGAAATCATATATGCACTATGGAGGGAGTGTGTGTGAGAGAAATCATATATACACTGTATGGAGGGAGTGTGAGAGAGAGAAATCATATATACACTGTATGGAGGGAGTGTGTGAGAGAAATCATATATACACTGTATGGAGGGAGTGTGTGAGAGAAATCACATATACACTGTATGGAGGGAGAGTGAGAGAGAGAAATCATATATACACTGTATGGAGGGAGTGTGAGAGAGAGAAATCATATATACACTGTATGGAGGGAGAGTGTGAGAGAAATCATATATACACTATATGGAGGGAGTGTGTGTGAGAGAAATCATATATACACTGTATGGAGGGAGTGAGAGAGAGAAATCATATATACACTGTATGGAGGGAGAGTGTGAGAGAAATCATAGATACACTATATGGAGGGAGTGTGTGTGAGAGAAATCATATATACACTGTATGGAGGGAGTGTGAGAGAGAGAGAAATCATATATACACTGTATGGAGGGTGTGTGAGAGAGAAATCATATATACACTGTATGGAGGGAATGTGAGAGAGAGAAATCATTTATACACTGTATGGAGGGAGAGTGTGAGAGAGAAATCATATATACACTGTATGGAGGGAGTGTGTGTGAGAGAAATCATATATACACTGTATGGAGGGAGTGTGTGAGAGAAATCATATATACACAGTATGGAGGGAGGGTGAGAGAGAGAAATCATATACACTGTATGGAGGGAGTGTGAGAGAGAGAGAGAAATCATATATACACTGTATGGAGGGAGAGTGTGAGAGAGAAATAATATATACACTGTTTGGAGGGAGTGTGTGTGAGAGAAATCATATATACACTGTATGGAGGGAGTGTGTGAGAGATAAATCATATATACACTGTATGGAGGGAGTGTGTGTGAGAGAGAGAAATCATATATACACTGTATGGAGGGAGTGTGTGAGAGAGAGAAATCATATATACACTGTATGGAGGGAGTGTGTGAGAGAAATCATATATGCACTATGGAGGGAGTGTGTGTGAGAGAAATCATATATACACTGTATGGAGGGAGTGTGAGAGAGAGAAATCATATATACACTGTATGGAGGGAGTGTGTGAGAGAAATCATATATACACTGTATGGAGGGAGTGTGTGAGAGAAATCACATATACACTTTATGGAGGGAGAGTGAGAGAGAGAAATCATATATACACTGTATGGAGGGAGTGTGAGAGAGAGAAATCATATATACACTGTATGGAGGGAGAGTGTGAGAGAAATCATATATACACTATATGGAGGGAGTGTGTGTGAGAGAAATCATATATACACTGTATGGAGGGAGTGAGAGAGAGAAATCATATATACACTGTATGGAGGGAGAGTGTGAGAGAAATCATATATACACTATATGGAGGGAGTGTGTGTGAGAGAAATCATATATACACTGTCTGGAGGGAGTGAGAGAGAGAAATCATATATACACTGTATGGAGGGAGAGTGTGAGAGAAATCACATATACACTGTATGGAGGGAGAGTGAGAGAGAGAAATCATATATACACTGTATGGAGGGAGTGTGAGAGAGAGAAATCATATATACACTGTATGGAGGGAGTGTGAGAGAGAAATCATATATACACTGTATGGAGGGAGAGAGAGAGAGAAATCATATATACACTATGGAGGGAGTGTGTGTGAGAGAAATCATATATACACTGTATGGAGGGAGTGTGTGTGAGAGAAATCATATATACACTGTATGGAGGGAGTGAGAGAGAGAAATCATATATACACTGTATGGAGGGAGTGTGTGAGAGAGAAATCATATATACACTGTATGGAGGGAGTGTGAGAGAGATAAATCATATATACACTGTATGGAGGGAGTGTGAGAGAGAGAAATCATATATACACTGTATGGAGGGAGTGTGAGAGAGATAAATCATATATACACTGTATGGAGGGAGAGTGAGAGAGATAAATCATATATCCACTGTATGGAGGGAGAGAGAGAGAAATCATATATACACTGTATGGAGGGAGAGAGAGAGAGAGATAAATCATATATACATTGTATGGAGGGAGAGTGAGAGAGAAATCATATATACACTGTATGGAGGGAGTGTGTGTGAGAGAAATCATATATACACTGTATGGAGGGAGAGCGAGAGAGAAAAATCATATATACACTGTATGGAGAGAGAGAGAGAAAAATCATATATACACTGTATGGAGGGAGAGTGAGAGAGATAAATCATATATACACTGTATGGAGAGAGAGAGAGAGATAAATCATATATACATTGTATGGAGGGAGAGTGAGAGAGAAATCATATATACACTGTATGGAGGGAGTGTGTGTGAGAGAAATCATATATACACTGTATGGAGGGAGTGAGAGAGAGAGAAAAATCATATGTACACTGTATGGAGGGAGAGTGTGTGAGAGAAATCATATATACACTGTATGGAGGGAGAGAGAGAGAGAAATCATATATACACTGTATGGAGGGAGTGTGTGAGAGAGAAATCATATATACACTGTATGGAGGGAGAGAGAGAGAGAAATCATATATACACTGTATGGAGGGAGTGTGTGAGAGAGAGAAATCATATATACACTGTATGGAGGGAGTGTGAGAGAGAGAAATCATATATACACTGTATGGAGGGAGTGTGTGTGAGAGAAATCATATACACTATGGAGGGAGTGTGTGAGAGAAATCATATATACACTGTATGGAGGGAGTGTGTGAGAAAAATCATATATACACTGTATGGAGGGAGTGTGTGAGAGAAATCATATATACACTGTATGGAGGGAGTGTGAGAGAAATCATATATATACTGTATGGAGGGAGTGTGAGAGAGAAATCATATATACACTGTATGGAGGGAGTGTGAGAGAGAGAGAGAGAGATCATATATACACTGTATGGAGGGAGTGTGAGAGAGAAATCATATATACACTGTATGGAGGGAGAGTGTGAGAGAGAAATCATATATACACTATGGAGGGAGTGTGTGTGAGAGAAATCATATATACACTGTATGGAGGGAGTGTGTGAGAGAGAAATCATATATACACTGTATGGAGGGAGAGAGAGAGAGAGAAATCATATATACACTAAATGGAGGGAGTGTGTGAGAAAAACATATATTCACTGTATGGAGGGAGTGTGAGAGAGAGAAATCATATATACACTGTATGGAGGGAGTGTGAGAGAGAGAGAAAAATCATATATACACTGTATGGAGGGAGAGTGTGAGAGAGAAATCATATATACACTGTATGGAGGGAGTGTGTGTGAGAGAAATCATATATACACTGTATGGAGGGAGTGTGTGAGAGAAATATATACACTGTATGGAGGGAGTGTGAGAGAGAGAAATCATATATACACTGTATTCAGGGAGTGTGAGAGAGAGAGAGAAATCATATATACACTGTATGGAGGGAATGTGAGAGAGATATTCATATATACACTGTATGGAGGGAGAGTGTGAGAGAGAAATCATATATACACTGTATGGAGGGAGTGTGTGTGAGAGAAATCATATATACACTGTATGGAGGGAGTGTGTGAGAGAAATCATATATACACTGTATGGAGGGAGTGTGAGAGAGAGAAATCATATATACACTGTATGGAGGGAGTGTGAGAGAGAGAGAGAAATCATATATACACTGTATGGAGGGAGAGTGTGAGAGAGAAATCATATATACACTGTATGGAGGGAGTGTGTGTGAGAGAAATCATATATACACTGTATGGAGGGAGTGTGTGAGAGAGAAATCATATATACACTGTATGGAGGGAGTGTGTGTGAGAGAGAGAAATCATATATACACTGTATGGAGGGAGTGTGTGTGAGAGAGAAATCATATATACACTGTATGGAGGGAGTGTGTGAGAGAAAGCATATATACACTATGGAGGGAGTGTGTGAGAGAAATCATATATACACTGTATGGAGGGAGAGTGAGAGAGAGAAATCATATATACACTGTATGGAGGGAGAGTGTGAGAGAAATCATATATACACTGTATGGAGGGAGAGAGAGAGAGAAATCATATATACATTGTATGGAGGGAGAGTGAGAGAGAAATCATATATACACTGTATGGAGGGAGTGTGTGTGAGAGAATTCATATATACACTGTATGGAGGGAGTGAGAGAGAGAGAAATCATATATACACTGTATGGAGGGAGTGTGTGAGAGAAATCATATATACACTGTATGGAGGGAGAGAGAGAGAAATCATATATACACTGTATGGAGGGAGTGTGTGAGAGAGAAATCATATATACACTGTATGGAGGGAGAGTGTGAGAGAAATCATATATACACTGTATGGAGGGAGTGTGTGAGAGAGAGAAATCATATATACACTGTATGGAGGGAGTGTGTGTGAGAGAAATCATATATACACTGTATGGAGGGAGTGTGAGAGAAATCATATATACACTGTATGGAGGGAGTGTGAGAGAGAAATCATATATACACTGTATGGAGGGAGTGTGAGAGAGAGAGAGAGAGATATATACACTGTATGGAGGGATAGTGTGAGAGAGAAATCATATATACACTATGGAGGGTGTGTGTGAGAGAAATCATATATACACTGTATGGAGGGAGTGTGTGAGAGAAATCATATATACACTGTATGGAGGGAGTGTGAGAGAGAGAAATCATATATACACTGTATGGAGGGAGTGTGAGAGAGAGAAATCATATATACACTGTATGGAGGGAGTGTGTGTGAGAGAAATCATATATACACTGTATGGAGGGAGTGTGTGAGAGAAATCATATATACACTGTATGGAGGGAGTGTGTGAGAGAGAAATCATATATACACTGTATGGAGGGAGAGAGAGAGAGATAAATCATATATACACTAAATGGAGGGAGTGTGAGAGAAATCATATATATACTGTATGGAGGGAGTGTGAGAGAGAAATCATATATACACTGTATGGAGGGAGTGTGAGAGAGAGAGAGAGAGATCATATATACACTGTATGGAGGGAGTGTGAGAGAGAAATCATATATACACTGTATGGAGGGAGAGTGTGAGAGAGAAATCATATATACACTATGGAGGGAGTGTGTGTGAGAGAAATCATATATACACTGTATGGAGGGAGTGTGTGAGAGAGAAATCATATATACACTGTATGGAGGGAGAGAGAGAGAGAGAAATCATATATACACTAAATGGAGGGAGTGTGTGAGAAAAACATATATTCACTGTATGGAGGGAGTGTGTGTGAGAGAAATCATATATACACTGTATGGAGGGTGTGTGAGAGAGAAATCATATATACACTGTATGGAGGGAATGTGAGAGAGAGAAATCATTTATACACTGTATGGAGGGAGAGTGTGAGAGAGAAATCATATATACACTGTATGGAGGGAGTGTGTGTGAGAGAAATCATATATACACTGTATGGAGGGAGTGTGTGAGAGAAATCATATATACACAGTATGGAGGGAGGGTGAGAGAGAGAAATCATATACACTGTATGGAGGGAGTGTGAGAGAGAGAGAGAAATCATATATACACTGTATGGAGGGAGAGTGTGAGAGAGAAATAATATATACACTGTTTGGAGGGAGTGTGTGTGAGAGAAATCATATATACACTGTATGGAGGGAGTGTGTGAGAGATAAATCATATATACACTGTATGGAGGGAGTGTGTGTGAGAGAGAGAAATCATATATACACTGTATGGAGGGAGTGTGTGAGAGAGAGAAATCATATATACACTGTATGGAGGGAGTGTGTGAGAGAAATCATATATGCACTATGGAGGGAGTGTGTGTGAGAGAAATCATATATACACTGTATGGAGGGAGTGTGAGAGAGAGAAATCATATATACACTGTATGGAGGGAGTGTGTGAGAGAAATCATATATACACTGTATGGAGGGAGTGTGTGAGAGAAATCACATATACACTGTATGGAGGGAGAGTGAGAGAGAGAAATCATATATACACTGTATGGAGGGAGTGTGAGAGAGAGAAATCATATATACACTGTATGGAGGGAGAGTGTGAGAGAAATCATATATACACTATATGGAGGGAGTGTGTGTGAGAGAAATCATATATACACTGTATGGAGGGAGTGAGAGAGAGAAATCATATATACACTGTATGGAGGGAGAGTGTGAGAGAAATCATATATACACTATATGGAGGGAGTGTGTGTGAGAGAAATCATATATACACTGTATGGAGGGAGTGAGAGAGAGAAATCATATATACACTGTATGGAGGGAGAGTGTGAGAGAAATCACATATACACTGTATGGAGGGAGAGTGAGAGAGAGAAATCATATATACACTGTATGGAGGGAGTGTGAGAGAGAGAAATCATATATACACTGTATGGAGGGAGTGTGAGAGAGAAATCATATATACACTGTATGGAGGGAGAGAGAGAGAGAAATCATATATACACTATGGAGGGAGTGTGTGTGAGAGAAATCATATATACACTGTATGGAGGGAGTGTGTGTGAGAGAAATCATATATACACTGTATGGAGGGAGTGAGAGAGAGAAATCATATATACACTGTATGGAGGGAGTGTGTGAGAGAGAAATCATATATACACTGTATGGAGGGAGTGTGAGAGAGATAAATCATATATACACTGTATGGAGGGAGTGTGAGAGACTGAAATCATATATACACTGTATGGAGGGAGTGTGAGAGAGATAAATCATATATACACTGTATGGAGGGAGAGTGAGAGAGATAAATCATATATACACTGTATGGAGGGAGAGAGAGAGAAATCATATATACACTGTATGGAGGGAGAGAGAGAGAGAGATAAATCATATATACATTGTATGGAGGGAGAGTGAGAGAGAAATCATATATACACTGTATGGAGGGAGTGTGTGTGAGAGAAATCATATATACACTGTATGGAGGGAGAGCGAGAGAGAAAAATCATATATACACTGTATGGAGAGAGAGAGAGAAAAATCATATATACACTGTATGGAGGGAGAGTGAGAGAGATAAATCATATATACACTGTATGGAGGGAGAGAGAGAGAGAAATCATATATACACTGTATGGAGGGAGAGAGAGAGAGAGATAAATCATATATACATTGTATGGAGGGAGAGTGAGAGAGAAATCATATATACACTGTATGGAGGGAGTGTGTGTGAGAGAAATCATATATACACTGTATGGAGGGAGTGAGAGAGAGAGAAAAATCATATGTACACTGTATGGAGGGAGAGTGTGTGAGAGAAATCATATATACACTGTATGGAGGGAGAGAGAGAGAGAAATCATATATACACTGTATGGAGGGAGTGTGTGAGAGAGAAATCATATATACACTGTATGGAGGGAGAGAGAGAGAGAAATCATATATACACTGTATGGAGGGAGTGTGTGAGAGAGAGAAATCATATATACACTGTATGGAGGGAGTGTGAGAGAGAGAAATCATATATACACTGTATGGAGGGAGTGTGTGTGAGAGAAATCATATACACTATGGAGGGAGTGTGTGAGAGAAATCATATATACACTGTATGGAGGGAGTGTGTGAGAAAAATCATATATACACTGTATGGAGGGAGTGTGTGAGAGAAATCATATATACTCTGTATGGAGGGAGTGTGAGAGAAATCATATATATACTGTATGGAGGGAGTGTGAGAGAGAAATCATATATACACTGTATGGAGGGAGTGTGAGAGAGAGAGAGAGAGATCATATATACACTGTATGGAGGGAGTGTGAGAGAGAAATCATATATACACTGTATGGAGGGAGAGTGTGAGAGAGAAATCATATATACACTATGGAGGGAGTGTGTGTGAGAGAAATCATATATACACTGGATGGAGGGAGTGTGTGAGAGAGAAATCATATATACACTGTATGGAGGGAGAGAGAGAGAGAGAAATCATATATACACTAAATGGAGGGAGTGTGTGAGAAAAACATATATTCACTGTATGGAGGGAGTGTGAGAGAGAGAAATCATATATACACTGTATGGAGGGAGTGTGAGAGAGAGAGAAAAATCATATATACACTGTATGGAGGGAGAGTGTGAGAGAGAAATCATATATACACTGTATGGAGGGAGTGTGTGTGAGAGAAATCATATATACACTGTATGTAGGGAGTGTGTGAGAGAAATATATACACTGTATGGAGGGAGTGTGAGAGAGAGAAATCATATATACACTGTATTCAGGGAGTGTGAGAGAGAGAGAGAAATCATATATACACTGTATGGAGGGAATGTGAGAGAGATATTCATATATACACTGTATGGAGGGAGAGTGTGAGAGAGAAATCATATATACACTGTATGGAGGGAGTGTGTGTGAGAGAAATCATATATACACTGTATGGAGGGAGTGTGTGAGAGAAATCATATATACACTGTATGGAGGGAGTGTGAGAGAGAGAAATCATATATACACTATATGGAGGGAGTGTGAGAGAGAGAGAGAAATCATATATACACTGTATGGAGGGAGAGTGTGAGAGAGAAATCATATATACACTGTATGGAGGGAGTGTGTGTGAGAGAAATCATATATACACTGTATGGAGGGAGTGTGTGAGAGAGAAATCATATATACACTGTATGGAGGGAGTGTGTGTGAGAGAGAGAAATCATATATACACTGTATGGAGGGAGTGTGTGTGAGAGAGAAATCATATATACACTGTATGGAGGGAGTGTGTGAGAGAAAGCATATATACACTATGGAGGGTGTGTGAGAGAAATCATATATACACTGTATGGAGGGAGAGTGAGAGAGAGAAATCATATATACACTGTATGGAGGGAGAGTGTGAGAGAAATCATATATACACTGTATGGAGGGAGAGAGAGAGAGAAATCATATATACATTGTATGGAGGGAGAGTGAGAGAGAAATCATATATACACTGTATGGAGGGAGTGTGTGTGAGAGAAATCATATATACACTGTATGGAGGGAGTGAGAGAGAGAGAAATCATATATACACTGTATGGAGGGAGTGTGTGAGAGAAATCATATATACACTGTATGGAGGGAGAGAGAGAGAAATCATATATACACTGTATGGAGGGAGTGTGTGAGAGAGAGAAATCATATATACACTGTATGGAGGGAGTGTGTGTGAGAGAAATCATATATACACTGTATGGAGGGAGTGTGAGAGAAATCATATATACACTGTATGGAGGGAGTGTGAGAGAGAAATCATATATACACTGTATGGAGGGAGTGTGAGAGAGAGAGAGAGATATATACACTGTATGGAGGGATAGTGTGAGAGAGAAATCATATATACACTATGGAGGGTGTGTGTGAGAGAAATCATATATACACTGTATGGAGGGAGTGTGTGAGAGAAATCATATATACACTGTATGGAGGGAGTGTGAGAGAGAGAATTCATATATACACTGTATGGAGGGAGTGTGAGAGAGAGAAATCATATATACACTGTATGGAGGGAGTGTGTGTGAGAGAAATCATATATACACTGTATGGAGGGAGTGTGTGAGAGAAATCATATATACACTGTATGGAGGGAGTGTGTGAGAGAGAAATCATATATACACTGTATGGAGGGAGAGAGAGAGAGAGAAATCATATATACACTAAATGGAGGGAGTGTGAGAGAAATCATATATATACTGTATGGAGGGAGTGTGAGAGAGAAATCATATATACACTGTATGGAGGGAGTGTGTGAGAGAGAGAGAGATCATATATACACTGTATGGAGGGAGTGTGAGAGAGAAATCATATATACACTGTATGGAGGGAGAGTGTGAGAGAGAAATCATATATACACTATGGAGGGAGTGTGTGTGAGAGAAATCATATATACACTGTATGGAGGGAGTGTGTGAGAGAGAAATCATATATACACTGTATGGAGGGAGAGAGAGAGAGAGAAATCATATATACACTAAATGGAGGGAGTGTGTGAGAAAAACATATATTCACTGTATGGAGGGAGTGTGAGAGAGAGAAATCATATATACACTGTATGGAGGGAGTGTGAGAGAGAGAGAAAAATCATATATACACTGTATGGAGGGAGAGTGTGAGAGAGAAATCATATATACACTGTATGGAGGGAGTGTGTGTGAGAGAAATCATATATACACTGTATGGAGGGAGTGTGTGAGAGAAATATATACACTGTATGGAGGGAGTGTGAGAGAGAGAAATCATATATACACTGTATTCAGGGAGTGTGAGAGAGAGAGAGAAATCATATATACACTGTATGGAGGGAATGTGAGAGAGATATTCATATATACACTGTATGGAGGGAGAGTGTGAGAGAGAAATCATATATACACTGTATGGAGGGAGTGTGTGTGAGAGAAATCATATATACACTGTATGGAGGGAGTGTGTGAGAGAAATCATATATACACTGTATGGAGGGAGTGTGAGAGAGAGAAATCATATATACACTGTATGGAGGGAGTGTGAGAGAGAGAGAGAAATCATATATACACTGTATGGAGGGAGAGTGTGAGAGAGAAATCATATATACACTGTATGGAGGGAGTGTGTGTGAGAGAAATCATATATACACTGTATGGAGGGAGTGTGTGAGAGAGAAATCATATATACACTGTATGGAGGGAGTGTGTGTGAGAGAGAGAAATCATATATACACTGTATGGAGGGAGTGTGTGAGAGAGAAATCATATATACACTGTATGGAGGGAGTGTGTGAGAGAAAGCATATATACACTATGGAGGGAGTGTGTGTGAGAGAAATCATATATACACTGTATGGAGGGAGAGTGAGAGAGAGAAATCATATATACACTGTATGGAGGGAGAGTGTGAGAGAAATCATATATACACTGTATGGAGGGAGAGAGAGAGAGAAATCATATATACATTGTATGGAGGGAGAGTGAGAGAGAAATCATATATACACTGTATGGAGGGAGTGTGTGTGAGAGAAATCATATATACACTGTATGGAGGGAGTGAGAGAGAGAGAAATCATATATACACTGTATGGAGGGAGTGTGTGAGAGAAATCATATATACACTGTATGGAGGGAGAGAGAGAGAAATCATATATACACTGTATGGAGGGAGTGTGTGAGAGAGAAATCATATATACACTGTATGGAGGGAGAGTGTGAGAGAAATCATATATACACTGTATGGAGGGAGTGTGTGAGAGAGAGAAATCATATATACACTGTATGGAGGGAGTGTGTGTGAGAGAAATCATATATACACTGTATGGAGGGAGTGTGAGAGAAATCATATATACACTGTATGGAGGGAGTGTGAGAGAGAAATCATATATACACTGTATGGAGGGAGTGTGAGAGAGAGAGAGAGATATATACACTGTATGGAGGGATAGTGTGAGAGAGAAATCATATATACACTATGGAGGGTGTGTGTGAGAGAAATCATATATACACTGTATGGAGGGAGTGTGTGAGAGAAATCATATATACACTGTATGGAGGGAGTGTGAGAGAGAGAAATCATATATACACTGTATGGAGGGAGTGTGAGAGAGAGAAATCATATATACACTGTATGGAGGGAGTGTGTGTGAGAGAAATCATATATACACTGTATGGAGGGAGTGTGTGAGAGAAATCATATATACACTGTATGGAGGGAGTGTGAGAGAGAGAAATCATATATACACTGTATTGAGGGAGTGTGAGAGAGAGAGAGAAATCATATATACACTGTATGGAGGGAATGTGAGAGAGATAAATCATATATACACTTTATGGAGGGAGAGTGTGAGAGAGAAATCATATATACAGTGTATGGAGGGAGTGTGAGAGAGAGAAAGCATATATATACTGTATGGAGGGAGTGTGAGAGAGAGAGAGAAATCATATATACACTGTATGGAGGGAGAGTGTGAGAGAGAAATCATATACACTGTATGGAGGGAGTGTGTGTGAGAGAAATCATATATACACTGTATGGAGGGAGTGTGTGAGAGAGAAATCATATATACACTGTATGGAGGGAGTGTGTGAGAGAGAAATCATATATACACTGTATGGAGGGAGAGTGTGAGAGAAATCATATATACACTGTATGGAGGGACTGTGAGAGAGATAAATCATATATACACTGTATGGAGGGAGTGTGAGAGAGAAATCATATATACACTGTATGGAGGGAGTGTGTGAGAGAAATCATATATACACTGGAGGGACTGTGTGAGAGAGAGAAATCATATATACACTGTATGGAGGGAGTGTGTGAGAGAAATCATATATACACTGTATGGAGGGTGTGTGTGAGAGAGAAATCACATATACACTGTATGGAGGGAGTGTGTGAGAGAAATCATATATACACTGTATGGAGGGAGTGTGTGAGAGAGAAATCATATATACACTGTATGGAGGGAGTGTGTGTGAGAGAAATCATATATACACTGTATGGAGGGTGTGTGTGAGAGAAATCATATATACACTGTATGGAGGGAGCGTGAGAGAGAGAAATCATATATACACTGTATGGAGGGAGTGTGTGAGAGAAATCATATATACACTGTATCGAGGGAGAGTGTGAGAGATAAATCATATATACACTGTATAGAGGGAGTGTGTGTGAGAGAAATCATATATACACTGTATGGAGGGAGTGTGTGAGAGAAATCATATATACACTGTATGGAGGGAGTGTGTGAGAGAAATCATATATACACTGTATGGAGGGTGTGTGTGAGAGAAATCATATATACACTGTATGGAGGGAGCGTGAGAGAGAGAAATCATATATACACTGTATGGAGGGAGTGTGTGAGAGAAATCATATATACACTGCATCGAGGGAGAGTGTGAGAGAGAAATCATATATACGCTGTATAGAGGGAGTGTGTGTGAGAGAAATCATATATACACTGTATGGAGGGAGTGTGTGAGAGAGAAATCATATATACACTGTATGGAGGGAGTGTGAGAGAGAGAGATAAATCATGTATACACTGTATGGAGGGAATGTGAGAGAGATAAATCATATATACACTGTATGGAGGGAGTGTGAGAGAGAGAAATCATATATATACTGTATGGAGGGAGTGTGAGAGAGAGAGAGAAATCATATATACACTGTATGGAGGGAGAGTGTGAGAGAGAAATCATATACACTGTATGGAGGGAGTGTGTGTGAGAGAAATCATATATACACTGTGTGGAGGGAGTGTGAGAGAGAGAAATCATATATACACTGTATGGAGGGAGTGTGAGAGAGAGAAATCATATATACACTGTATGG
Organism: Scyliorhinus torazame; assembly: GCF_047496885.1. NCBI lineage: Eukaryota > Metazoa > Chordata > Chondrichthyes > Carcharhiniformes > Scyliorhinidae > Scyliorhinus > Scyliorhinus torazame. The sequence continues at coordinate 33,008,983 of NC_092732.1, read as the reverse complement.
AGGGAGTGTGAGAGAGAGAAATCATATATACACTGTGTGGAGGGAGTGTGTGAGAGAGAAATCATATATACACAGTATGGAGGGTGTGTGTGTGAGAGAAATCATATATACACTGTATGGAGGGAGTGTGTGAGAGAGAAATCATATATACACTGTATGGAGGGAGAGCGAGAGAGAAATCATATATACACTGTATGGAGGGAGTGTGTGAGTGATAAATCATATATACACTGTATGGAGGGAGTGTGTGAGAGAGAAATCATCTATACACTGTATGGAGGGAGTGTGAGAGAAATCATATACACACTGTATGGAGGGAGAGTGTGAGAGAAATCATATATACACTGTATGGAGGGAGTGTGTGAGAGAAATCATATATACACTGTATGGAGGGACAGTGTGAGATAAATCATATATACACTGTATGGAGGGAGTGTGTGAGAGAGAAATCATATATACACTGTATGGAGGGAGAGTGAGAGAGAAATCATATATACACTATGGAGGGAGAGAGAGAGAGAAATCATATATACACTGTATGGAGGGAGTGTGTGAGAGAAATCATATATACACTGTATGGAGGGAGAGAGAGAGAGAAATCATATATACACTGTATGGAGGGACTGTGAGAGAGAGAGATAAATCATATATACACTGTATGGAGGGAGAGTTTGAGAGAGAAATCATATATACACTGTATGGAGGGAGTGTGTGTGAGAGAAATCATATATACACTGTATGGAGAGAGTGTGTGAGAGAAATCATATATACACTGTATGGAGGGAGTGTGAGAGAGAGAAATCATATATACACTGTATGGAGGGAGTGTGAGAGAGAGAGAAAAATCATATATACACTGTATGGAGGGAATGTGAGAGAGATAAATCATATATACACTGTATGGAGGGAGTGTGTGAGAGAGAAATCATATATACACTGTATGGAGGGAGAGTGTGAGAGAGAGAAATCATATATACACTGTATGGAGGGAGAGTGAGAGAGAAATCATATATACACTGTATGGAGGGAGTGTGTGTGAGAGAAATCATATATACACTGTATGGAGGGAGTGAGAGAGAGAGAAATCATATATACACTGTATGGAGGGAGTGTGTGAGAGAAATCATATATACACTGTATGGAGGGAGAGAGAGAGAAATCATATATACACTGTATGGAGGGAGTGTGTGAGAGAGAAATCATATATACACTGTATGGAGGGAGAGTGTGAGAGAAATCATATATACACTGTATGGAGGGAGTGTGTGAGAGAGAGAAATCATATATACACTGTATGGAGGGAGTGTGTGTGAGAGAAATCATATATACACTGTATGGAGGGAGTGTGAGAGAAATCATATATACACTGTATGGAGGGAGTGTGAGAGAGAAATCATATATACACTGTATGGAGGGAGTGTGAGAGAGAGAGAGAGATATATACACTGTATGGAGGGATAGTGTGAGAGAGAAATCATATATACACTATGGAGGGTGTGTGTGAGAGAAATCATATATACACTGTATGGAGGGAGTGTGTGAGAGAAATCATATATACACTGTATGGAGGGAGTGTGAGAGAGAGAAATCATATATACACTGTATGGAGGGAGTGTGAGAGAGAGAAATCATATATACACTGTATGGAGGGAGTGTGTGTGAGAGAAATCATATATACACTGTATGGAGGGAGTGTGTGAGAGAAATCATATATACACTGTATGGAGGGAGTGTGAGAGAGAGAAATCATATATACACTGTATTGAGGGAGTGTGAGAGAGAGAGAGAAATCATATATACACTGTATGGAGGGAATGTGAGAGAGATAAATCATATATACACTTTATGGAGGGAGAGTGTGAGAGAGAAATCATATATACAGTGTATGGAGGGAGTGTGAGAGAGAGAAAGCATATATATACTGTATGGAGGGAGTGTGAGAGAGAGAGAGAAATCATATATACACTGTATGGAGGGAGAGTGTGAGAGAGAAATCATATACACTGTATGGAGGGAGTGTGTGTGAGAGAAATCATATATACACTGTATGGAGGGAGTGTGTGAGAGAGAAATCATATATACACTGTATGGAGGGAGTGTGTGAGAGAGAAATCATATATACACTGTATGGAGGGAGAGTGTGAGAGAAATCATATATACACTGTATGGAGGGACTGTGAGAGAGATAAATCATATATACACTGTATGGAGGGAGTGTGAGAGAGAAATCATATATACACTGTATGGAGGGAGTGTGTGAGAGAAATCATATATACACTGGAGGGACTGTGTGAGAGAGAGAAATCATATATACACTGTATGGAGGGAGTGTGTGAGAGAAATCATATATACACTGTATGGAGGGTGTGTGTGAGAGAGAAATCACATATACACTGTATGGAGGGAGTGTGTGAGAGAAATCATATATACACTGTATGGAGGGAGTGTGTGAGAGAGAAATCATATATACACTGTATGGAGGGAGTGTGTGTGAGAGAAATCATATATACACTGTATGGAGGGTGTGTGTGAGAGAAATCATATATACACTGTATGGAGGGAGCGTGAGAGAGAGAAATCATATATACACTGTATGGAGGGAGTGTGTGAGAGAAATCATATATACACTGTATCGAGGGAGAGTGTGAGAGATAAATCATATATACACTGTATAGAGGGAGTGTGTGTGAGAGAAATCATATATACACTGTATGGAGGGAGTGTGTGAGAGAAATCATATATACACTGTATGGAGGGAGTGTGTGAGAGAAATCATATATACACTGTATGGAGGGTGTGTGTGAGAGAAATCATATATACACTGTATGGAGGGAGCGTGAGAGAGAGAAATCATATATACACTGTATGGAGGGAGTGTGTGAGAGAAATCATATATACACTGCATCGAGGGAGAGTGTGAGAGAGAAATCATATATACGCTGTATAGAGGGAGTGTGTGTGAGAGAAATCATATATACACTGTATGGAGGGAGTGTGTGAGAGAGAAATCATATATACACTGTATGGAGGGAGTGTGAGAGAGAGAGATAAATCATGTATACACTGTATGGAGGGAATGTGAGAGAGATAAATCATATATACACTGTATGGAGGGAGTGTGAGAGAGAGAAATCATATATATACTGTATGGAGGGAGTGTGAGAGAGAGAGAGAAATCATATATACACTGTATGGAGGGAGAGTGTGAGAGAGAAATCATATACACTGTATGGAGGGAGTGTGTGTGAGAGAAATCATATATACACTGTGTGGAGGGAGTGTGAGAGAGAGAAATCATATATACACTGTATGGAGGGAGTGTGAGAGAGAGAAATCATATATACACTGTATGGAGGGAGTGTGAGAGAGAGAAATCATATATACACTGTGTGGAGGGAGTGTGTGAGAGAGAAATCATATATACACAGTATGGAGGGTGTGTGTGTGAGAGAAATCATATATACACTGTATGGAGGGAGTGTGTGAGAGAGAAATCATATATACACTGTATGGAGGGAGAGCGAGAGAGAAATCATATATACACTGTATGGAGGGAGTGTGTGAGTGATAAATCATATATACACTGTATGGAGGGAGTGTGTGAGAGAGAAATCATCTATACACTGTATGGAGGGAGTGTGAGAGAAATCATATACACACTGTATGGAGGGAGAGTGTGAGAGAAATCATATATACACTGTATGGAGGGAGTGTGTGAGAGAAATCATATATACACTGTATGGAGGGACAGTGTGAGATAAATCATATATACACTGTATGGAGGGAGTGTGTGAGAGAGAAATCATATATACACTGTATGGAGGGAGAGTGAGAGAGAAATCATATATACACTATGGAGGGAGAGAGAGAGAGAAATCATATATACACTGTATGGAGGGAGTGTGTGAGAGAAATCATATATACACTGTATGGAGGGAGAGAGAGAGAGAAATCATATATACACTGTATGGAGGGACTGTGAGAGAGAGAGATAAATCATATATACACTGTATGGAGGGAGAGTTTGAGAGAGAAATCATATATACACTGTATGGAGGGAGTGTGTGTGAGAGAAATCATATATACACTGTATGGAGAGAGTGTGTGAGAGAAATCATATATACACTGTATGGAGGGAGTGTGAGAGAGAGAAATCATATATACACTGTATGGAGGGAGTGTGAGAGAGAGAGAAAAATCATATATACACTGTATGGAGGGAATGTGAGAGAGATAAATCATATATACACTGTATGGAGGGAGTGTGTGAGAGAGAAATCATATATACACTGTATGGAGGGAGAGTGTGAGAGAGAGAAATCATATATACACTGTATGGAGGGAGAGTGTGAGAGAGAAATCATATATACACTGTATGGAGGGAGTGTGTGTGAGAGAGAAATCATATATACACTGTATGGAGGGAGTGTGTGTGAGAGAAATCATATATACACTGTATGGAGGGAGTGTGTGTGAGAGAAATCATATATACACTGTATGGAGGGTGTGTGAGAGAGATAAATCATATATACAATGTATGGAGGGAGTGTGAGAGAGAAATCATATATACACTGTATGGAGGGATTGTGAGAGAGAGAAATCATAAATACACTGTATGGAGGGAGTGTGTGTGAGAGAAATCATATATACACTGTATGGAGGGAGTGTGTGAGAGAGAAATCATATATACACTGTATGGAGGGAGTGTGTGTGAGAGAAATCATATATACACTGTATGGAGGGAGAGTGAGAGAGAGAGAAATCATATATACACTGTATGGAGGGCGTGTGTGAGAGAGAAATCATATATACACTGTATGGAGGGAGTGTGTGAGAGAGAAATCATATATACACTGTATGGAGGGAGTGAGAGAGAAATGATATATACACTGTATGGAGGGAGTGTGTGTGAGAGAAATATATACACTGTATGGAGGGAGTGTGTGAGAGAGAAATGATATATACACTGTATGGAGGGAGTGTGTGTGAGAGAAATCATATATACACTGTATGGAGGGAGTGTGAGAGAGATAAATCATATATACAGTGTATGGAGGGAGTGTGAGAGAGATAATTCATATATACACTGTATGGAGGGACTGTGTGAGAGAGAGAAATCATATATACACTGTATGGAGGGAGTGTGTGAGAGAAATCATATATACACTGTATGGAGGGTGTGTGTGAGAGAGAGAAATCACATATACACTGTATGGAGGGAGTGTGTGAGAGAGAAATCATATATTTCTCTCCTCCAACCCTCCAACAGTGCGGCACTCCCTCAGTACTGACCATCCCACAGTGCGGCGTTCCCTCCATACTGACCCTCCCACAGTGCGGCACTCCCTCAGTTCTGACCCTCCCACATTGCGGTGCTCCCTCAGTACTGACCCTCCGACAGTGTGGAGCTCCCTCAGTACTGACCCTCCCACAGTGCGGCACTCCCTCAGTACTGACCCTCCCACAGTGCGGCGCTCCCTCAGTACTGACACTCCCACAGTGCAGTGCTCCCTCAGTACTGACCCTCCCACAGTGCGGTGCTCCCTCAGTACTGACCGTCTGACAGTGCGGTTCTCCCTCAGTACTGACCCTATGACAGTGCGGCACTCCCTCAGTACTGACCCTATGACAGTGCGGCACTCCCTCAGTACTGACCCTCTGACAGTGCGGCACTCCCTCAGTACTGACCCTCCCACAGTGCGGCGCTCCCTCAGCACTGACCCTCCCACAGTGCGGCATCCCTCAGTACTGACCCTCCCACAGTGCGGCGCTCCCTCAGTACTGACACTCCCACAGTGCAGTGCTCCTTCAGTACTGACCCTCCCACAGTGCGGTGCTCCCTCAGTACTGACCCTCTGACAGTGCGGTTCTCCCTCAGTCCTGACCCTATGACAGTGAGGCACTCCCTCAGTACTGACCCTATGACAGTGCGGCACTCCCTCAGTACTGACCCTCTGACAGTGCGGCACTCCCTCAGTACTGACCCTCCCACAGTGCGGCGCTCCCTCAGTACTGACCCTCCCACAGTGCGGAGCTCCCTCAGTACTGACCCTCCAACAGTGCAGCACTCCCTCAGTACTGACCCTCCCACAGTGCGGTGCTCCCTCAGTAGTGACCCTCTGACAATGCGGTGCTCCCTCAGTACTGACCCTCTGACAGTGCGGTGCTCCCTCAGTACTGACCCTCCCACAGTGCAGCGCTCCCTCAGTACTGACCCACAGTGCGGTGCTCCCTCAGTACTGACCCTCCCACAGTGCTGTGCTCCCTCAGTACTGACCCTCTGGCAGTGCGGCGCCCCCTCAGCACTGACCCTCCCACAATGTTGCCGGCACTGAGCATTTGTCTCCGCAGCACGAGGGAGCGAGTGTGACTCACCCAACCTTGACCCTCAGAAGTTGAGGAGGCTGTCAGCATTCTGTCCTATCGCCTGACGGCTGAGAGTCTATTGCGCAAGGCGTGTTATTTTTGTTTGGTGGTTATCGGGTGGCGTGAAGTAGGTCAGTAAGATGTTGCTGTTTGCTTGCAGGTGATTAATTCCTGGTAATGGCCTTGTCTTTGAGCTTGTGGGGCCTGTAGCAGCGTCATATCCTCAGTTTAGTTTTAGTCTCCAGAGCCCCGGCTGATCGGACATTGGCAGTGGAATGAAGCTGGGCATGAACTGCTGAAGGTAATATATTACCACAGGGTGTGTGTGTGTGTGTCTCTGTGTGTGTCTCTCTGTCTGTGTGTGTCTGTTCCCCCATCCCCACAGTAGCCCGACCTTCCCCTGGGAGCGGAGGCAACCCACTCCGTTCTGTGGCCGAGGTTGCCTTGCGCCTTGTCCCAAGTTGCGATGCGTCGGAGAGCTGTTTGAGTGTTTCCTTCAGTGCTCCATTCACCAAATCGGCATTTCGAGGTTTCTGTTTCCTCCCCGTGGCTGGAGCGGGCATGTTAATGCAGCCGCGGAACTGAGGAATTACCCTCGAGAGGATTGACAGTCAGGGAGATGGAAATCGCTTATTGTCACAAGTAGGCTTCAAATGAAGTTACTGTGAAAAGCCCCTAGTCGCCACATAGGGGCTGTTTAGCACAGGGCTCAATCGCTGGCTTTGAAAGCAGACCAAGGCAGGCCAGCAGCGCGGTTCGATTCCCGTAACAGCCTCCCCGAACAGGCGCCGGAATGTGGCGACTAGGGGCTTTTCACAGTAACTTCATTGAAGCCTCCTTGTGAAAATAAGCGATTTTCATTTTCATTTCATTCTGGCGCCTGTTCGGGGAGGCGGTTACGGGAATTGAACCGTGCTGCTGGCCTGCCTTTGTCTGCCTTCAAAGCCAGCGATTTAGCCCTGTGCTAAACCAGCCCCAGATCTCGGTGTACAGGTCCACAGGTCATTGAAAGGGGCGACATTAAACGTGATAATGATGCCCCCGGAGGAGGGAGAAGCGGATATAGTGACAGCTATGGACGTGGAGAAGGCCTTTGACCGAGTAGAGTGGGAGTACCTCTGGGAGGTGCTGCTTGGGTTTGGGTTCGGGGGAGGGTTTATCGGTTGGGTTAAGCTCCTTTACAGAGCCCCAGTGGCGAGTGTAGTGACGAACCGGCGGAGGTCGGAGTACTTTCGGCTGTACCGAGGGACGAGGCAGGGGTGCCCCCTGTCCCCCCTGTTGTTTGTATTGGCGATCGAACCCTTGGCCATGTCATTGAGGGAGTCTAATAAATGGAGGGGGGTGGTCCGAGGGGGAGAAGAGCATCGGGTGTCGCTATATGCGGATGACCTGTTGCTGTACGTGGCGGATCCAATGGAGGGGATGGTGGAGGTCATGCAGACTCTAAGGGAGTTTGGGGAGTTTTCGGGCTATAAGCTCAATGTTGGGAAGAGTGAGCTCTTTGTATTACAGGCAGGGGACCAAGAAAGAGGGATAGGGGACCTACCGCTGAGGAGGGCGGAGGGGAGCTTTCGGTATCTGGGGATCCAGATAGCCAGGAGTTGGGGGGCCCGACATAAACTGAATCTGACGAGGTTGGTGGAGCAAATGGAGGAGGACTTCAAAAGATGGGACATGTTACCGCTCTCGCTGGCGGGTAGAGTGCAGTCGGTCAAAATGGTGGTCCTTCCGAGGTTTCTGTTTGTGTTTCAGTGCCTTCCCATCGTGATCACCAAAGCCTTTTTCAAGAGAGTAGGTAGGAGTATTATGGGGTTTGTGTGGGCGAATAGGACCCCGAGGGTAAGGAGGGGGTTCTGGAACGCAGTAGGGACCGAGGAGGGTTGGCGCTGCCAAACCTGGGAGCTACTACTGGGCAGCAAATGTGGCGATGATCCGCAAGTGGGTGATGGAGGGAGAGGGGGCGGCATGGAAGAGGATGGAGATGGCGTCCTGTAAAGGACCGAGCCTGGGGGCGCTGGTGACGGCACCGCTGCCGCTCTCGCCGACAAGGTACACCACGAGCCCGGTGGTGGCGGCAACGCTAAGGATCTGGGGCCAGTGGAGACGGCACAGGGGTGCAGTGGGAGCCTCGGTGTGGTCCCCGATCAGGGGTAACCACCGGTTTGTCCCGGGGAGGATGGACGGGGGGTTTCAGAGCTGGCATCGGGAGGGGATTAGAAGAATGGGGGACCTGTTCATTGACGGGACGTTTGCGAGCCTAGGGGCACTGGAGGAGAAGTTTGAGCTACTCCCAGGAAACGCATTTAGATATATGCAGGTGAGGGCGTTTGTGAGGCGACAGGTGAGGGAATTCCCGTTGCTCCCGGCACAAGAAATTCAAGACAGGGTGATCTCGGGTGTATGGGTGGGAGAGGGCAAGGTGTCGGCAATACACCAGGAGTTGAAAGAAGGGGGGGAAGCGCTGGTAGAGGAACTGAAGGGTAAATGGGAGGAGGAGCTGAGGGAGGAGATTGAGGAGGGGCTATGGGCTGATGCCCTAGGTAGGGTTAATTCCTCCTCCTCGTGTGCCAGGCTCAGCCTGATACAATTTAAGGTGGTTCACAGAGCTCACCTGACGGGGGCGAGGTTGAACAGGTTCTTTGGGGTAGAGGACAGATGTGGAAGGTGCTCAGGGAGCCCGGCGAACCATTTCCATAGGTTTTAGTCATGCCCGGCACTGGAGGGGTTCTGGAGAGGAGTGGCGGGAGCAATATCTCAGGTGGTGAAAGTCCGGGTCAAGCCAAGCTGGGGGCTTGCAATATTTGGAGTAGTGGACGAACCGGGAGTGCAGGAGGCGAAAGAGGCCGGCATTCTGGCCTTTGCGTCCCTAGTAGCCCGGCGACGGATCTTGCTAATGTGGAAGGAGGCGAAGCCCCCCAGCGTGGAGGCGTGGATAAACGACATGGCTGGGTTCATAAAGCTGGAGAGGATTAAGTTTGCCTTGAGAGGGTCTGCGCAGGGGTTCCACAGGCGGTGGCAACTGTTCCTAGACTACCTCGCGGAGCGTTAGAGGAAGGTCGGTCAGCAGCAACCTGGGGGGGGGGTGGGGATGGGGGATTGCCTGGGAGGGTGGATGAGCAAGAGATAACATGAAGGGTTGGGGAAACTGGCACGTGCGGGAGAGAGCCAGTGTACAAAGCTATGTAAACATATCATTTTGCCATGTATATATCTTGCTCTGTGTGATTTCTTGTTATTTTGTTACGGGGAGGGGGCGGTTATTGTTTGTAAGGGAGAAAAAATGGTGTTAAAAAACTGTAATAAATACATTTTTTTTTAAAAGAAAGGGGCGACACAGGTGGAGAAGGTAGTCAAGCAGGCATACGGCATGCTTGCCTTCATTGGCCGGGGCATTGTGTATAAGAATTGGCAAGTCATGTTGCAGCTGTATAGAACTTTAGTTAGGCCACACTTGGAGTATAGTGTTCAATTCTGGTCACCACACTACCAGAAGGATGTGGAGGTTTTAGAGAGGGTGCAGAAGAGATTTACCAGGATGTTGCCTGGTATGGAGGGCATTAGCTATGAGGAGCGGTTGAATAAACTCGGTTTGTTCTCACAGGAACGACGGAGGTTGAGGGGCGACCTGATAGAGGTCTACAAAATTCTGAGGGGCATAGACAGAGTGGATAGTCAGAGGCTTTTCCCCGGGGTAGAGGGGTCAATTACTAGGGGGCATAGGTTTAAGGTGAGAGGGGCAAGGTTTAGAGTAGATGTACGAGGCAAGTTTTTTACGCAGAGGGTAGTGGGTGCCTGGAACTCGCTGCCGGAGGAGGTGGTGGAAGCAGGGACGATAGTGACATTTAAGGGGCATCTTGACAAATACATGAATAGGATGGGAATAGAGGGACACGGACCCAGGAAGTGTAGAAGATTTTAGTTTAGTCGGGCAGTATGGTCGGCACAGGCTTGGAGGGCCGAAGGGCCTGTTCCTGTGCTGTACATTTCTTTGTTCTTTTGTCCTTTGCGTCGCCCCTTCCAGGGCGCGCGCCACAATTGGCAGTGCGTGCAAGGAGGTGACAAGATTGGTTCTGAGGAGAGGCTTAGCAAGGGGATTAAAGTTCCTGCGAGTGAAGGGAATGCGGTCGAGGGGGGGCGGGGGGGGGGGGGGAGGGCGGCGGCACAGGCTCGATGAGCTGAAGGGCCTCTTTCTTTGCTGTGAAAACTCTGGGCCTATTCTCTTTGGAGTTAGGAAGACTTGAGGGGGGATCTCATTGAAGCATCCTGAGGGAGGTGACGAGGGCGGGCTGGTCGGGTTTGGACGCTCGAGGGTGTTTTACCCCCTGGTAGAACGAGGGAAGGGGGTGGGGGTGCACAGCTGAAAGAATGAGTGGTCTCCCGTTTCAAGCGGAGGTGAGGATTTGGGGTTGTTGCTCTGTGCTAGTCTCTCCCAGCGGCGGATGTGGACCCCATATTCGGGGATGAGCTGGATAGATTTTTTGGATGGATGGATTTCTGGATTGGATTACTTTATTGTCCCGTGTACCGAAATATTTTTCTGCGAGCAGCTCAACAGACCATTAAGTACAGAAAAAGAAAATACATAATAGGGCAACACAATGTAAATACATAGACACCGGCGTTGGATGAAGCATACAGGGTGTAGTGTTAATCAGGTCAGTCTCCAAGAGGGTCGTTGAGGAGTCTGGTAACATCGGGGAAGAAGCTGTTTTTGAGTCTCCTCGTGCGTGTTCTCAGACTTTTGTATCTCCTGCCCGATGGGAGGGGTTGGAAGAGTGAGTAAGCCGGTTGTTAGGCAGGTTGGTTGCACTCTGGTACCATGATGTGTTAGGCAGGTAGGTTCGATGTGGACTGCACTCGAAGCAGGGAAGTTAGAAACAGACGTCTAACACAGGAGAAGATCCTACATTGTTTTATTCAACTAGATGAACTGCTGTACGTATTCAGCTGTGGGTCGACACTATACTGATCTGACTAGTGACCTTGTAGTAGCCTGACCAGACTTACTAGCTATCGCATGGTGTTTGTGCTTGTTAGCTCGTGGACTCTGACTGTCTCAGTAGCTGGGTCCCGAGAGAGCGGGAAACCTAGTGCCCTCTGGCTTTATAGTGGTAGTGTCCTGCCTGGTGATTGGCTGTGCTGTGTTGTGTGCTTACTGGTCATCCTATGTGTCAATCACTGCCTGTCTGCATCTCATTATATACATGAGTGGATATTATGACGCCGGGTGGGAGGGGTCTTTGATTATGCTGCCCGCTTTCCCCAGGCAGCGGGAGGTGTGGATGGCGTCAATGGATGGGAGGCAGGTTTGTGTGATGGACTGGACGGTGTTCACGACTCTCTGAAGTTTCTTGCGGTCCTGGGCCGAGCAGTTGCCATACCAGGCTGTGATGCAGCCCGATAGGATGCTTTCTATGGTGCATCTGTAAAAGTTGGTAAGGGTTAATGTGGACATGCCGAATTTCCTTAGTTTCCTGAGGAAGTATAGGCGCTGTTGTGCTTTCTTGGTGGTAGCGTCGACGTGGGTGGACCAGGACAGATTTTTGGAGATGTGCACCCCTAGGAATCTGAAGCTGTCAACCATCTCCACCCCGGCCCCGTTGATGCTGACAGGGGTGTGTACAGTACTTTGCTTCCTGAAGTCAATGACCAGCTCTTTAGTTTTGCTGGCATTGAGGGAGAGATTGTTGTCGCTACACCACTCCACTAGGTTCTCTATCTCCCTCCTGTATCCGGACTCGTCGTTATTCGAGATCCGGCCCACCATGGTCGTATCGTCAGCAAACTTGTAGATGGAATTGGAACCAAGTTTTGCCACGCAGTCGTGTGTGTACAGGGAGTAGAGTAGGGGGCTAAGTATGCAGCCTTGCGGGGCCCCGGTATTGAGGACTATTGCAATAATAATAATAAAAGCCTGTTTATTGTCACAAGTATGAGGTTACTGCGAAAAGCCCCTAGTCGCCATATTCCGCCGCCTGTTCGGGTAAGCTGGTACGGGAACTGAACCCCCGCTGCTGGCCTTGTCCTGCATCACAAACCAGCTGTCTAGCCCACTGAGCTAAACCAGCCCGTTTGTGGAGTCGGTGTTGTTGTATATTCTTTCTGATTGTGGTGTGTGGGGTAGGAGGTCGAGGGTCCAGTTGGGGAGGGAGGAGCCAAGTCCGAGGTTTTGGAGCTTTGACATGGGCTTGGCTGGGATTACGGCGTCGAAGGCCGAGAGGACCGTGGGTGGCGAAATGACTTGTGAGGCGGGGAGAGAGGCTGAGGGGTTGGCTTTTGCCTCCCCCCATAGCCCACGATTAGGGTGTTGGTCTCCGGAGGCGCCCAAGGCCACAGGGCGGGTCAGTGTCTTGGCGGAATGGAGGGGTTTTGGTATGATACCAAAGGTCTAACGATGCACGTTTCCTGTATTTTGCATAGACATTGGAAATGCTTTGGATAAAAATATTTTTAAAACTGAAAGTCAATCTTCTGGGTGGGGGTGGTGGGGGGGGGGGGGGCGGGGGGGGTGGTGAACGAACCCATTGCTGGACAGGAATCTGTTGGGTGTAACCCTTGTTCGTGAGGCTCCTGTATTTACCCTTGAATGTTCAACCCGCGATGTAAACTTTTTTTTTGCTTCTGTGATGAATTTCAGACATATTGTATGAAATGCACTTGGTGCAGTAAGGGTTAACAGTCTGGGTTAGTGTGTGTACGTATGCTACAGTAGTCGTTTTAAAGAATCCTGGTTTGCAAGACCGCTCGGCTTTTTGGGAGCCAGGGGTGCAATTAAAGCATCGTAAAAGTTTAGGCTGATGGATTTTTTTTTTGGTTTAGATTAAGATGGTTCCTTGCGAGGGCGGCAGTCCTGACCCTCCAACAGAGTGGCACTCCCTCAGTACTGACCCTCCGGCAGTGCAGTGCTCCCTCGGTATTGACCCTCCATCAGTGCGACGCTCCCTCAGTACTGACCCTCCCACAGTGCGGCGGTCCCTCAGTACTGACCCTCCCACAGTGCGGCGCACCCTCAGTACTGACCCTCCGACAGTGGGGCACTCCCTCAGTACTGACCCTCCCACAGTGCGGCGCTCCCTCAGTACTGACCCTCCCACAGTGCGGCGCTCCCTCAGTACTGACCCTCCCACAGTGCGGCGCTCCCTCAGTACTGACCCTCCCACAGTGCGGCGCTCCCTCAGTACTGACCCTACCACAGTGTGGCGCTCCCTCAGTACTGACCCTCCCACAGTGTGGCGCTCCCTCAGTACTGACCCTCCCACAGTGTGGCGTTCCCTCAGTACTGACCCTCCCACAGTGCGGCGCTCCCTCAGTACTGACCCTACCACAGTGTGGCGCTCCCTCAGTACTGACCCTCCCACAGTGCGGCGCACCCTCAGTACTGACCCTCCGACAGTGCGGCGCTCCCTCAGTACTGACCCTCCCACAGTGTGGCGCTCCCTCAGTACTGACCCTCCCAAAGTGCGCCGCTCCCTCAGTACTGACCCTCCCACAGTGCGATGCTCCCTCAGTACTGACCCTCCCACAGTGCGGCGCTCCCTCAGTACTGACCCTCTGACAGTGCAGTGCTCCCTCAGCACTGACCCTCCCACAATGCGGCGCTCCCTCAGTACTGACCCTCCCACAGTGCGGCGCTCCCTCAGTACTGACCCTCCCACAGTGCGGCACTCCCTCAGTGCTGACCCTCTGACAGTGCGGCGCTCCCTCAGTACTGACCCTCTGACAGTGCGGCGCACCCTCAGTACTGACCCTCCCACAGTGCAGCACTCCCTCAGTACTGACCCTCTGACAGTGCGGCGCTCCCTCAGTACTGACCTTCTGACAGTGCGGCGCTCCCTCAGTACTGACCCTCCCACAGTGCGGCGCTCCCTCAGTACTGACCCTCTGACAGTGCGGAGCTCCCTCAGCACTGACCCTCCCACAGTGCGGCGCTCCCTCAGTACTGACCCTCCCTCAGTGCGGCGCTCCCTCAGTACTGACCCTCTGACAGTGCGGCACTCCCTCAGTACTGACACTCCCACAGTGCGGCGCTCCCTCAGTACTGACCCTCCCACAGTGCGATGCTCCCTCAGTACTGACCCTCCCACAGTGCGGCGCTCCCTCAGTACTGACCCTCTGACAGTGCAGTGCTCCCTCAGCACTGACCCTCCCACAATGCGGCGCTCCCTCAGTACTGACCCTCCCACAGTGCGGCGCTCCCTCAGTACTGACCCTCCCACAGTGCGGCACTCCCTCAGTGCTGACCCTCTGACAGTGCGGCGCTCCCTCAGTACTGACCCTCTGACAGTGCGGCGCACCCTCAGTACTGACCCTCCCACAGTGCAGCACTCCCTCAGTACTGACCTTCTGACAGTGCGGAGCTCCCTCAGTACTGACCCTCCCACAGTGCGGCGCTCCCTCAGTACTGACCCTCTGACAGTGCGGAGCTCCCTCAGCACTGACCCTCCCACAGTGCGGCGCTCCCTCAGTACTGACCCTCCCTCAGTGCGGCGCTCCCTCAGTACTGACCCTCTGACAGTGCGGCACTCCCTCAGTACTGACACTCCCACAGTGCGGCGCTCCCTCAGTACTGACCCTCCCACAGTGCGGTGCTCCCTCAGTACTGACCCTCTGACAGTGCGGCGCTCCCTCAGTACTGACCCTCCCACAGTGCGGCGCTCCCTCAGTACTGACCCTCCCACAGTGCGGCGCTCCCTCAGTACTGACCCTCTGACAGTGCGGAGCTCCCTCAGCACTGACCCTCCCACAGTGCGGCGCTCCCTCAGTACTGACCCTCCCACAGTGCGGAGCTCCCTCAGCACTGACCCTCCCACAGTGCGGCGCTCCCTCAGTACTGACCCTCTGACAGTGCGGCGCTCCCTCAGTACTGACCCTCTGACAGTGCGGCGCTCCCTCAGTACTGGCGCTCGTAGTGTCTGCCTTAGAATCTGTGCCCTCGAATTCTCCCCTCACGTTTTGCGCCGTCGACACCCCTCTGACTATCTCTCAACGAGTCTCCCGAGGGCTTGGGGGAGGGGAGAGGGCGAAAGGATGCTGCGTTTCCCCAGCCCCTGTGCACTGTGATTAAAACCACTTGGTCTGTCGCTTGGAGATTGTGTGTGTGTGTCCACGTTTACACTGGGAGATGATGAGCATATTTCTTTTCCCCCGTCGCACACCCCCCCCCCCCCCCCCAAGAGCTGGAGCGGAGCCAGACGTTCCCGACAGAGTGAAACAGAGGACGTTGGGTACGGTGTTTGGCACCGGGAGACGAGGAGAGGGGGGGGGAATTTTCCGTGGAGTCGGGAATTTCGAATTCAGCCTTGTAGTAAACGTCACCGCCAGCAGCAATACTGTCTGGTCCACAAGTGCATCATATTGTCATGTTATTTCTTCTGGAGTTTTCGAGGAGGGGAGGGATCTGATCGCGTGACCCATATGTGCCTTTGGTTCTTTGCAGAAAGGCGGGTGGAATAAAGTGAGGCTGGTTCAGCGAACAGCTGTACCTGTCCACACTTGTGCGCGTTGCATTTGATCGGCATGGGAGATTATCAGGTCTGTTTATGAGCGTGTGTTTTTGTGTGTGGTTTTTAACCCCTGCTCTTGGGTTTACAAATTCCTTTTAAACCCACCCCCATCTCTGCCGTTACAGGGCAAAGGTTTTAAAAAAACATTCTTTTACTTTACCCTCTCCGTTCGAAACAGAGCGATGTGCGGATCTCTCATTGTGTTTTTGCCGGAGGTGAAATAATGAAATGAAAATCGCTTATTGCCACGAGTAGGCTTCAAATGAGGTTACCGCGAGAAGCCCCTAGTCGCCACATTCCGGCGCCTGTTCGGGGAGGCCGGTACGGGAATTGAACCGTGCTGCTGGCCTGCCTTGGTCTGCTTTCAAAGCCAGCGATTTAGCCCAGTGTGCTAAACCAGCCCCTGGAGATGTCTCACTCATCTCCGCCCCCTTTCCAAAGTTTGGATAAGAGGTCCGTCACTCCCTGTAGAGTCTCCCGGTGCTCTGGGCTGGGCTTTCTGTAGACTCTCCCGGTGCTCTGGGCTGGGCTTTCTGTAGACTCCCGGTTCTCTGGGCTGGGCTTTCTGTAGAGTCTCCCGGTGCTCTGGGCTGGGCTTCCTGTAGAGTCTCCCGGTGCTCTGGGCTGGGCTTTCTGTAGACTCTCCCGGTGCTCTGGGCTGGGCTTTCTGTAGAGTCTCCCGGTGCTCTGGGCTGGGCTTCCTGTAGACTCTCCTGGTGCTCTGGGCTGGGCTTTCTGTAGAGTCTCCCCGGTGCTCTGGGCTGGGCTTCCTGTAGACTCTCCCGGTGCTCTGGGCTGGGCTTCCTGTAGGCTCTCCCGGTGCTCTGGGCTGGGCTTCCTGTAGAGTCTCCCGGTGCTCTGGGATGGGCTTCCTGTAGACTCCCGGTGCTCTGGGCTGGGCTTTCTGTAGAGTCTCCCGGTGCTCTGGGCTGGGCTTCCTGTAGAGTCTCCCGGTGCTCTGGGCTGGGCTTCCTGTTGCGTTTTCTGCTTGTTCACTACTATTTTTGCGTGGGCGGCTTTGTAGAATCCTGACGGGGCCGATGGAGGCCACCCGGACCATCGGGGTGTGCGCCGACCCTCCGAAAGAGCCCCCCCCTCCCCAGCCAGCCCTACACTACTATCCCCAATAACCCACTGCAATCCCCAATAATTGTTCGTCCAACCTCCTTCCCGCATCCCGGGCAACGGTCACCCCTCGAGCAATGTCGCTGTGTGTGTGTGTGGGGGGGACGGGGGACGGGGGGACGACGACACACAGGTCGCCCTCGCGTTGCGGGACCTTGCTGGTGCGCAAATTGGCCGCCGTGCTTTTGGGACGAGGGTCTGGCCTTTGCCAACACTGAGTCACGTGTAGGCCAGACCGGGGCGAGGAGGCAGATCCCCCCCCCCCCCCCCCCCCCCCCCCCACCCCCCCCGGCCCGGAAACGGCGGTGCGCCGAGGAGCGGAGGGTGCCAGTTAACCGTACCCCAGCCCCCGTGAGACACGGAGCCCAGCCGCTCCGCGCACGCTCAATTCCAGGCGCGTTAGCAGGTCGGTTTTCGTACTGCGAAAGGGGTTTGTCATTACCACTAATAACAGTCCAGTTTGGGAACAAGATCTAAAAATACACACACACCCGCACCACAACGTTTGCCCAGGGCGTTTTCTTTCAAAAGGCTCAGCAAAGATGGGTCAGCGTTCCGACAAGAGCTGCAGTTGCCACGGGGGTAAGCTTCCTCTGCCTTGCCTTCGCACTGACAGCTACAGGCTGGAAGTAAACCCTCTGGGGATTTGCTCGGGTTGGGGGCACGGTGAGACCCCGAGTGTCAGGAAATCCATAACGAACACGGGTCCTGCGCAGCAGAAAGAGTCCCTGGGTGCTCCGTAGATCCAACGACACTCGAGAAGTTCGACAC
This sequence comes from Scyliorhinus torazame, assembly GCF_047496885.1. Taxonomy (NCBI): domain Eukaryota; kingdom Metazoa; phylum Chordata; class Chondrichthyes; order Carcharhiniformes; family Scyliorhinidae; genus Scyliorhinus; species Scyliorhinus torazame. The sequence continues at coordinate 32,991,218 of NC_092732.1, read as the reverse complement.
CATCCAGGACAAAGCAGCCCCGCTCGATCGACCCGCTAACCGCCGACATTCACTCCCCCCCCCCCCCGATGCACAGCGGCAGCCGTGTGCACAGTCTACAAGACGCACCGCGGCGACTCGCCTTCGACAGCACCTTCCAAACCCGCCACCTCTACCGTCTAGAAGGACGAGGGGGGGGAGCAGACACATGGGGAACACCCGCACCTGCAAGTTCCCCCTCCGAGCCGCTCGCCATCCCGACTTGGGAATACATCGGCCGTTCCTTCACTGTGGCCGGGGCAGAATAGAACCATACAATCCCGACAGTGTTAAAGGAGGCCATTCAGGCCCACTCCCCTGTCCGATCCCTGTAACCCAGTAACTCGACCTAGCCTTTTGGACACTAAGGGACAATTTAGCACGGTCAATCCACCTAACCTGCACATCTTTGGACACTAAGGGACAATTTAGCACGGCCAATCCACCTAACCTGCACATCTTTGGACACTAAGGGACAATTTAGCACGGCCAATCCACCTAACCTGCACATCTTTGGACACTAAGGGACAATTTGGCACGGCCAATCCACCTAACCTGCACATCTTTGGACACTAAGGGACAATTTAGCACGGCCAATCCACCTAACCTGCACATATTTGGACACTAAGGGGCAATTTAGCACGGCCAATCCACCTAACCTGCACATCTTTGGACACTAAGGGACAATTTAGCATGGCCAATCCACCTAACCTGCACATCTTTGGACACTAAGGGACAATTTAGCACGGCCAATCCACCTAACCTGCACATCTTTGGACACTAAGGGACAATTTAGCACGGCCAATCCACCTAACCTGCACATCTTTGGACACTAAGGGCAATTTAGCGTGGCCAATCCACCTAACCTGTACATCTTGGGACACTAAGGGACAATTTAGCTCGGCCAATCCACCTAACCTGCACATCTTTGGACACTAAGGGACAATTTAGCACGGCCAATCCACCTAACCTGCACATCTTTGGACACTAAGGGACAATTTATCACGGCCAATCCACCTAACCTGCACATCTTTGGACTGTGGGAGGAAACCGGAGCACCCGGAGGAAACCCACGCACACACGGGGAGAACGTGCAGACAGTGACCCCGAGGCCGGAATCGAACCCGGGTCCCTGGCGCCGTGAGGCAGCGGCGCTAATCCACTCTGCCACCATGTCGCTGCTGGAACTCTATCGCTAACAGCGCTGTGGGTCTACCTACCCCACACGGGATAGCAGCGGTCTCGAGATGCCGGCTCACCCATGCCTCCTCAAGGGGCAGTTGGGACTTTGACCGAGCTCGCACAATGGGCTGCGGGGTCCTTCCGTCACGGCCCTGGGAGCCACGCTCTCAGCCCCTGACCAGCTGCATTCGCAAGTTCCGCCTCTCCCCTTGATCAATTCGACTATCGCCTGGCCTGGTCCCGGGGACACGCCATTTTTTATTGTTCAACTTTGACTAAAACAGAGAGTATTGTGGGCCGTATCAGCAGGGGCGTCGAGGACAGGAACCAGGAGGTGATGCTGAACTTGTAGCAAACACCAATAGCCCTCAGCTGGAATATTGTGCATCGCCGCATTATAGGAAGGATGTGGAAGCATTGGAAAGGGTGCAGAGGAGATTTACCAAAATGTTGCCTGGTATGGAGGGAAGATCGTATGAGGGAAGGCTGAGGGACTTGAGGCTGTTTTCGTTAGAGAGAAGAAGGTTAAGAGGTGACTTAATTGAGGCATACAAGGTGATCAGAGGATTGGATAGGGTGGACAGTGAGAGCCTTTTCCCCCGGATGGTGATGTCTAGCACGAGGGGACATAGCTTTAAATTGAGGGGAGATAGATATAGGACAGATGTCAGAGGTAGGTTCTTTACTCAGAGAGTAGTAAGGGCGTGGAATGCCCTGCCTGCAACAGTAGTGGACTCGCCAACACGAAGGGTATTCAAATGGTCATTGGATAGACATATGGACGATAAGGGAATAGTGTAGATGGGCTTTAGGGTGGTTTCACAGGTCGGCGCAACATCGAGGGCCGAAGGGCCTGTACTGCGCTGTAATGCTCTATTGTTCTGGGCGTATAGGAAGGATGTGGACGCGTTGGAGAGAGAGAGCACACGAGAGAGGTTCACACGAATGGCTCCGGGGATGAGAAACTTCAGCGACGAGGGTCGATCCGGGAGTTCGGGACTGTCCCCCTGGTAGAGAAGGCGGCCGAGAGGAGATTGGATAGAGATGTTCCAAATCGCGAGGGCGGGGGGGGGGGGGAACGTTCCTGCTCGGAAAAGGATCGAGAACGAGGAGTGGGGGGGGGGGGGGGGGGGGGGGGGGGGGGAACGCAGATTTAAAGCGCTTCGGAAAAGGCACAGTGCCCTTCTGCGTCCGTCAGCACTCTGCCGTTCTCCTAATGTACCCCTGCAGCTCTCTCGCTCTCCACCGGTTTTGTAAATCTCCGGCTTGCTTGCTCTTTGAGTTGCCTGAATTGTGCAGCATTCCCAGGTCGGGAAGCTCGTGCCGGCGCGGGGGCGGCCTTGGATGTTCTGCACCTGATTGGCTCGCGGGAGCGCCGTCAGGTTCCATACGTTACCCGTGTAATCCTGACCACCCTCCATGAAACTCCCAACTATTTTCAGTAACACAAGTCAACAAGTTGATCAAACAGACTGAGGCACTAATTAAAGGCACGGTCCCTTAAAGGGAAACTGCCTTCCAACTAAAAGTCAACCACAGCCTGTTCCGCATCAACTGGGAGATTAGGTCCAATTTCTTCCAATGATATACTGCTTTAAGGTTCAGTGAGTGTAATGGGACTGATAGTGGCCCTCTCTCCAGCCCTCTGTCTCGCTCTCACTCTCTCCCCTCTCTGTCTCTCCCTCCGTCTCTTCCCCCTCCAACCGTCTCTCTCTGTGTGTCTATTTCTCTCTCTGGGTCTCCTTCTCCTCTCTCTCTGTGTCTCTGTCTGTCTCTCTCTCTCTCCGTCTCATTGTCTGTTATTCCGTCTGTCTCTCTCTCTCTCTCTTTCTGTCTCACTCTCTCTTCTCGTCTCTCTCTCTCTTCTCTCTTTCTGTCTCTCCATCTCTCTCGCTCTCTCTCTGTGTTTCTCTCTCTCTCTCTTTCTGTCTCTCTCTCTGTCCCTGTCTCTTAGGGGCTGTTTAGCACAGGGCTAAATCGCTGGCTTTGAAAGCAGACTAAGGCAGGCCAGCAGCACGGTTCGATTCCCGTTCCAGCCTCCCCGAAACAGGCGCCGGAATGTGGCGACTAGGGGCTTTTCACAGTAACTTCATTTGAAGCCTACTTGTGACAATAAGCGATTTTCATTTTTCATTTCTTTCTCTCTGTTTCTCTGTTTTTCTCTCTCTCTGTCTCTCTCTCTCTGTCACTCTGTCTCTCTCTCTGTGTCTCTCTCTCCATGTCTCTCTCTCTCTCTGTTTCTGTGTTTCTCTCTGTGTTTCTGTCTCTGTCTGTCTCTCTCTCTCTGTCACTCTCTCTCCCTATCTCTCTCTCTCTCTCTCTCCCTCTCTCTGTGTTTTTGTCTCTCTCTGTGTCTCTCTTGTGTGTGTCTATCTCTCCCTTTCTCTCTCTGCCTGTCTCTCTCTCCTTGTCTGTGTGTGTGTGAAATGAAAATCGCTTATTGTCACAAGTAGGCTTCAAATGAAGTTACTGTGAAAAGCCCCTAGTCGCCACATTCCGGCGCCTGTTCGGGGAGGCTGTTACGGAATTGAACCGTGCTGCTGTCCTGCCTTGGTCTGCTTTCAAAGCCAGCGATTTAGCCCTGTGCTAAACCAGCCCCAGATGTGTGTGTGTGTCTCTCTCTCTCTGTCTGCCTCTCTCTCTCTCTCTCCCTCCCTGCCTCTCTCTCTCTCTCCCTCCCTGCCCCCCCCCCCTCTCCCTCACTGCCTCTCTCTCTCTTTCTCTCTCTCTCTCTCCCGTCCTCTCTCTCTCAAACAAGCTTCAAGTTACCTCCCCGATATCACCTCACAGCGTCTGACTGTGAAATATTGTCTGCTCACTCTCCTGTGTAGCAACCTGGGACATTTGAAGCACATTAAAGGCTCCGTGTAAGAGGGAGTTGCGGGCTGCAATTTAGCACCAAATGGACTTTGTTTTTCTGTAAATTGTCCCACTCCAGTTCCTGGGCAAAGTTCACATCTGTCGGGGGAGGAGATGGTAAGCTGAGTTTTTAAACTGTAATCAGGAGCAAAATCAGTCTGGGGGGGGGGGGGGGGGTGGAATCACAAAAAACGTTAGCAGCCAATTCCAACAATGGGAGGATATCAGTGGGGGAGACACGTAGGTGAGAGGCTGTGTGGCTGGCACAAAGGACCCCAGGGGGGCAGGGGCATAGTCAATTCAAAGTCACTCCCCCAGCTACCTGGGGTGACTGAATTCCTGGCCTCCACCTTGTAGAAAGGAATATTGAGGCACTGGAATTATCGGGTTTCTACAGCACACAAAAACATGGCCTTCGGCCTATCGAGTGTGACCCTAATAGGCCATGATGTGTCAGAGCAGAACTGGGGGGGTTTGGGGAGGCAGCTGGGCCCCTCTCGCGCCTCTCTCTTTCTCGCTCTCTCTCTCTCGCTCTGTCTCTCTCGCTCTCTCTTTCTCGCTCCCTTTCTCTCTGTTTCTCTCTCTCGCGCTCTCTTTCTCGTTCTCTCTTTCTCGTTCTCTCTTTCTCGCTCTCTCTTTCTCGCGCTCTCTCTTTCTCTCTCTCTCTCTTTCTCGCTCTCTCTTTCTCGCTCTCTCTCGCTCTGTCTCTCTCGCTCTCTCTTTCTCGCTCCCTTTCTCTCTGTTTCTCTCTCGCGCTCGCTTTCTCGTTCTCTCTTCTCGTTCTCTCTTTCTCGTTCTCTCTTCTTCTCGCTCTCTCTTTCTCGCTCTCTCTTTCTCGCTCTCTCTCTTGCTCTCTCTCTCCCTCGCTCCCTTTCTCTGTTTCTCTCTCTTTCTCTCTCTCTTTCTCGCTCCCTTTCTCTGTTTCTCTCTCTTTCTCTCTCTCTCTCGCTCGCTCTCTTTCTCTCTCTCTCTCTCGCTCACTCTCGCTCTCTTTCTCTCTCTCGCGCTGTCTCTCTCTTTTTCTCGCTCTATGTCTCTTGCTCTCTATCTCTCTGTCTCTTTCTCGCTCTCGCTCTATGTCTCCCTCTCTGTCTCTCTCTCTCTCTTGTCTCCTTGTCTCTCTCTCTCTCCTTGTCTCTTTCTCTCTCTCTCTGTGTCTCTGTCCTTGTCTCTCTCTCTCTCTCTCTCTCTCTGTCGCTCTCTCTGTTTTTCTCTCTCTCTCTCTCCTTGTCTCTCTGTCTCTCTCTCGTCTCTCTCTCTTCTCGTCTCTCTCCTTGTCTCTCTCTCTGTCCTTGTCTCTCTCTCTCTCTGTCTCTCTCTCTCTGTCTCTCTCTCTCTCTCTGTCTCTCTCTCTGTCTCTCTCTGTCTCTTTCTCTCTCTGTCTCTTTCTCGCTCTCTCTCATTCTCTTTCTCGCTCTCTCTTTCTCGCTCTCTCTTTCTCGCTCTCTCTTTCTCGCTCCCTTTCTCTGTTTCTCTCTCGCTCCCGCTCTCTCTCTCTCTCGTGCTCTCTCTCTCGTGCTCTCTTTCTCGCTCTCTCTATCACTCTCTCTGTATCACTCTCTGTATCACTCTCTCTGTATCGCGCTCTCTTTCTCGCTCTCTTTCTCGCTCTCTTTCTCTCTCTATCGTGCTCTCTCTTTTTCTCGCTCTGTCTCACTCTCTGTCTCTCTCCTTGTCTGTCTCTCTCTCTCTCTCTCCTTGTCTGTCTCTCTCTCTCTCTCCTTGTCTCTCTCCTTGTCTCTCTCTCTTGGTCACTCTCTCTGTCTCTCTCTCTCTCTGTCTCTCTCTCTCTGTCTCTCTCTCTCTCTGTCTCTCTCTCTCTCTGTCTCTCTCTCTCTGTCTCTCTCTCTCTGTCTCTCTCTCTCTGTCTCTCTCTCTCTGTCTCTCTCTCTCTTGGTCACTCTCTCTCTTGGTCACTCTCTCTGTCTCTCTCTCTGTCTCTCTCTCTCTCTCTCTGTCTCTCCTCGCTGTCTCTCTCTTGGTCAGTCTCTCTGTCTCTCTCTCTCTGTCTCTCTCTCTGTCTCTCTCTCTCTGTCTCTCTCTCTCTGTCTCTCTCTCTCTCTCTCTCACTCTCTCTCTCTCTCTCTGTCTCTCTCTCCTTGTCTCTCTCTCTCTCCTTGTCTCTCCCTCTGTCTCTCCATCTCTGTCTCTCCATCTCTCTCCTTGTCTCTCTCTCTTTCCTTCCCTCTCTCTCTCCTTGTCTCTCTCTCGCTCTCTCTCTCTCTCTCTCTCTCCTTGTCTCCCACTCTCTCTCGAAAAGGCGAGCATCAGGGTGTGCGACCTGATCAATAATAATGGGAGATGTTGGCGATGGGGGGGGGGCGCATCATTATGAGATATCGGGGAGAATGGGAGTGGGGAGAATGTGGGACTCGCTCCCACGGGGAGTGGGGGAGAATGTGGGACTCCCTCCCACGGGGAGTGGGGAGAATGTGGACTCGCTCCCACGGGGAGTGGGGAGAATGTGGGACTCGCTCCCACGGGGAGTGGGGAGAATGTGGGACTCGCTCCCACGGGGAGTGGGGAGAATGTGGGACTCACTCCCACGGGGAGTGGGGAAGATGTAGGACTCGCTCCCACGGGGGAGTGGGGGAGAATGTGGGACTCCCTCCCACGGGGAGTGGGGAGAATGTGGGACTCGCTCCCACGGGGGAGTGGGGAGAATGTGGGACTCGCTCCCACGGGGAGTGGGGAAAATGTGGGACTCGCTCCCACGGGGAGTGGGGAAAATGTGGGACTCGCTCCCACGGGGAGTGGGGGAGAATGTGGGACTCGATCCCAAGGGGAGTGGGGGGAATGTGGTACTCGCTCCCACGGGGAGTGGGGGGAATGTGGGACTCGCTCCCACGGGGAGTGGGGAGAATGTGGTACTTGCTCCCACAGGGAGCGCTCGAGGTGAACAGCAGAGATACATTGAAGGGGAGGGAAGCTGGATAAACAGGCGAGGGAGTCTGGAATAGGCGGACGTGAGTGGGTTGAGACTGACGGGACGGACTGTACCCGCCCCCAATCTCTGTAACCTCCTCGAGCTCCGACGCCCCCTTCCCTATCTCTGTAACCTCCTCCAGACCCTACACCCCCTCCCTATCACTATAACCTCCAGCTCCTACATAACTCCTCCAGTTGAGCATTGCCCTCTGCCCCCCACCACCCCTGCCTCCGACACCTCCCCCCCACTCTCCGTGGGCTCAATGGCTGCGCGAAGTCTGCACGTTCTCCCCGTGTCTGCGAGGGTTGCCTCCGGGCGCTCCGGTTTCCTCCCACATGTCCAAAGATGGCGGGCGTCACTGGGCCGATCGGTGCCAGGATTCGTCTGCCCATTATCCGTCCTGGGGCAGGTGGGCATTGCCGCATGGGCCTTGAGGGAGGAGCGAGGAAGAGGGGGGGTGCAAAAGGGGGCTGATTGGGGGGTGCGGGTTGCATTGTGTGAGGGAGAGAGAGATGAAGAGAGAGAGAGAGAGAGGGGAAAATCCAGGCCCCTTCTCTTGATCTAAAATGGAGTGTTTGCTGCGCACACAGCAGATCGTTTCCAGATGTTCCAGGGGGCGCTGAGAGAAGTGAATCACTTTGCAAATATGCGTGTGTGCAGCGTTGGTCAGCTCTGGTTTGCACCCTTCCCAGAGTTAACACTGTGCTCGCTGGGGCTTGCGTACGTCAGGTACAATCTGCCTCCTGGTGCGACCCTGATAAGTGTGTGTGAGGGGGAGGGGGGGGGGTTGTGTCGGCGAAGGGGTCTCGAGTGCCCCTTGCTGAATAAACTTTTTTAACTGTCTGTCAGAATGTGAGAGTGTCGGGCGAGGGGGGGGGGGGGGGCAGAGAGGAGGCCAGCTGGTTTCAAAATGGCGGCCCCCTCAGCTGTCAACCTGTTGGACCGGTTTCAAAATGGCGGCCCCTCGACCCCCCTCAGCTGGCAACGTGTCGGGGACAGCCAGGCTGCGCCGCACTGCCAATCATCGCAGCAGGTGATAGACGGTGCGTCGGCGTCGCGCCTTGCGCCAGGCCCTCCCCGAGAAGCGCTTGGCGATCACTCGGGCTCCTATAAGCTTGAGGGAGGGGATGAGGGTGGTGGGGGAGGGGGGGGGGGCGCCACTCCTTATCGCGCGAGGTTGACTGGGAGTCTTCCCAATGTGGGGGGGAGAGTGTGGAGGGTGGAGTATTCATCGGGAACCACAGAAGCCCGACAGTGCAGAAGGAGGCAATTCGGCCCATCGAGTCGGCACCGACCCTTGGAAAGAGCACCCTACCCAGGCCCACTCCCCCACCTTAGCCCCGCACCCCACCCAACCTGCACAACTTTGGACACTGCGTTGCAACTTATCCCTGCCAATCCACCTAGCCTGCACATCAGGGGTGGCACGGTAGCACAGTGGTTAGCACAGTTGCTTTTCAGCTCCAGGGTCCCAGTTCGATTCCCCGCTGGGTCACTGTCTGTGCGGAGTCTGCACGTCCTCCCCGCGTCTGCGTGGGTTTCCTCCGGGTGCTCCGGTTTCCTCCCACAGTCCAAAGACGTGCAGGTTAGGTGGATTGGCCATGCTGAGTTGTCCAAAAAAGGTTAAGTGGGGGTTACGGGGTTAGGGTAGATACGTGGGCTTGAGTAGGGTGCTCTTTGTAAGGGCCGGTGCTGACTCGATGGGCCGAATGGCCTCCTTCTGCTTTGTAGAGCTTCTGTGGTTCCTGATGAATACTCCACCCTGCTTCCGCGCTGTAAAATCTATGACATCTTTGGACCGTGGGAGGAAACCGGAGCAAACCCACGCAGACACGGGGGAGAACGTGCAGACTCCGCACCGACAGTCGGCCCGAGGGCGGAATCGACCCCGGGTCCCTGGCGCTGTGAGGCAGGGGTGCTAGCCCACTCTGTCACTGGGCCGCAGCCTAATCTGAAGCGTTGGAGGGCACCTGTTGGAGGGGGGCGGGGGGGGGGGGGGGGGGGGGGGGGACCCGTGTTGATGATGCAGGAAATCGAACGACAATTGCATCCATTACGCTTGGAAAGTGTGCAAAGAGTGGCACCGGGCAGGAAGGAAGAGCCAATTCCTGCTCCCTCTGTGATGTGCCAACGTGGGACTATGTGAAAACCTGCCAATCCGCGAAAGAGAATTGACTATTTCCCTTGAATAAATTTACTAAGTGTGCCAACGGCCAGCTGAAACCCACATTTTAAGCCTTGTCTATAAATATCGGGCACTGTGTTCTTGCGTGGGCAGAATCAATTAACCGAGAAAGATGTTTCTGCTCTCTAAGGTATGTATGTGCCCATTTCACGCCAACTCCAGTTGGCACGCCAATGCGCCTTTGCTGTAACCAAACCTTTTCTCGTGTTATTTTTAATTATCTGCTGCTTGCCAAAGCAACGCGGTGCCCAGCGCGAGCGTGGGTGGATTCCCCGCTCGTGGGTCAACGCGTGTGCGGTTTCACCGAGATAGTTTCTGTTTTTAAAATTTAGAGTACCCAATCATTTCTTTCCAATTGAGGGGCAATTTAGCGCGGTCAATCCACCTACCCTGCACGTCTTTTGTCTTGTTGGGGGGGGGGGGGGGGGGGGGGGGGGGGGGGGCGAAACCCACGCAGACACGGGGAGAATGTGCAAACTCCACGCGGACCCAGAGCGGGGGATCGAACCTGGGACCTCGGCGCCGTGAGGCTGCAGGGCTAACCACTGCGCCACCGTGCTGCCCATTCACTGAGATCGTTAGCAACCGCTCTCTTCCCCCCCCCCCCCCCCCCCCCCAACCCGCCCCCCTCCCACTCGCTCAATGAGAAGGTCGCCCCGTGCTGCCTCTCGCCCTCTTCCCCCGTCCCCCCGTCCCCCCCAAACCCTCCGTGAGGCCGGCCTCTCGGGAAGGCGCGCCGATGTGATCCGGTCGTGTTCCCGCCGAGTGGTGGTCAGCTAAGGGTGCAGACCTGCCCCCCCCACCCAGCGCATTGGCGCGCCAAGAGGTACGAGTCAGGCCTTTTACCGCTGTCCCTTGTTAAGGTGAACCTCCCCGTGGTCAGTTTAAAAACGAAGGGGTGGGCGGGCGGCTCGTCAAACCGGGCCCGGCCTTCGACATTTCAAACCCATGCCACGTGACCCACGTGTGATCCTACAGTGCCCGTGCGTCGGAGCGAAACCCCTGCTGTTGCGAGCGTCCGCCTGACCTCAATTTGTGGAGGGCGTGTTAGCAAGTGGTTTTGCCACCCAGGCTGGGTTGGGAGGGCGAGCTGTGAGGAGGACACACATCATTCAGTGCGATGTGGGCAAGTTGAGTGAGTGGGCCGGTGAATGGCAAATGCAGTTTAATGTGGATAAATGTGAGGTTATCCACTTTGGTCGCAAAAACGAGAGGGCAGATTATTATTTTATTTAAAAATGATTTTTATTAAAGTTTTCACAAAATATCAACAACAAAATGTAAAAGGAACCCAATAGAATTAAATACAAAACAAAACAACCCCACGTCCCCCTCCCCTATACATAAATAATAAATTAACACCCTGAATTAACACATAGCAAATAAATACACCCCCTCAGATCCCCTAGTGTAGACAAACAAAAATAAAATAGACCCCCCCCCCCCCCCCCCCGGCCAGGAAGTCTAAGAACGGTTGCCACCGCCTGAAAAACCCTCGCACCGACCCTCTCGAGGCTAATTTCACCCTCTCCAATTTAATAAACCCCGCCATATCGCTGATCCAGGATTCCCACGCTTGGGGGCCTCGCATCCTTCCACTGAAGAAGAATCCTTCGCCGGGCTACCAGGGACGCAAAGGCCAGAATTCCGGCCTCTTTGGCCTCCTGCACTCCCGGTTCCTCTGCCAAATATTTGCGAGCCCCCAGCCCGGTCTGACCCTGGATCCTACCACCCTCGACACCGTCCTCGCTACGCCCTTCCAAAATTCCTCCAGCGCTGGGCATGCCCAGAACATATGGTTGTGATTTGCTGGGCTATCTGAGCACCTAACACACCCGTCCTCACCCCCAAAAAACCGCCTCATCCTTGTCCCGGTCATGTGTGCCCTGTGCAGCACGTTAAACGGTATGAGGCTGAGCCTCGCGCACGAAGAGGAAGTATTCACCCTCCCTAGGGCATCTGCCCACGTCCCCTCCTCGATCTCCTCCCCCCAAATCCTCCTCCCACTTACCTTTCAGCTCCTCCACCGAGGCCTCCTCCTCCTCCTGCATCACCTGGTAAGTTTCCGAGATCTCCCCCCGAGAGCACCCCTGTCCTGTACCATGCGTAGCAGCAGAGAGGGCCGATTATTATCTGACTGGCCATAAATTAGGAGAGGAGAATGTGTACCGAGACCTGGGTGTCCGCGTACACCAGTCGCTGAAGGTAAGCTGCAGGTGCAGCAGGCGGTAAAGAAGGCAAATGGTACGTTGGCCTTCATAGCGAGAGGATTCGAGTCCAGGAGCAGGGATGTCTTGCTGCAATTATACAGGGACTTGGTGAGGCCACACCTGGAGTATTGTGGGCAGTTTTGGTCTCCTTCTCTGAGGAAGGATGTTCTTGCTCTGGAGGGAGTGCAGCGAGGGTTTACCAGACTGATTCCTGGGATGGCGGGACTGACGTACGAGGAGAGATTGAGTGGGTTAGGATTGTTCTCGCTGGAGTTCAGAAGAATGAGGGCGGGGGGAGGGGGGGGGAATCTCATAGAAACCGATACAATTCTAACGGGACTGGACAGGGTGGATGCAGGAAGGATGTTCCCGATGGTGGGGGGTGTCCAGAACCAGGGGGTCACAGCCTGAGGATACGGGGGAGACCATTTCGGACAGAGATGGGGAGACATTTCACCCAGAGAGTGGTGGAATTCGTCACCACGGGAAGTAGTTGAGGCCAAACCGTTGTCTGTTTTCCAGGAGCACTTGGGCGAAGGGGCTCAAAGGAAATGGGAGGAAAGCGGGGTTAGGGTATTGAGTTGGATGATCAGCCATGATAATGGATGGCGGAGCAGGCCCGAAGGGCCGAATGGTCTCCTCCTGCTCCCATTTTCCATGTTAAACGCTCATCGCTGGCCCCAGTGGACGGGAACAGCCCCATTAAAACCTCTCCCCTCCCCTCGAGGATCCCTCCTTTCGTCAATCCAGGCCAGCGATGTTCAGTCCTTTGGGGTTTTCTTTTGCCTCTCGGCGCCTGCCCGCAAGCAGGGAAGGGCGTGAGGACGTGGAGTGCGGCGGTTGGACGGATTCCTGCCGTTATCCTGGGCCTTGGCGAGACCGCACACCTGGAGTGTCGCGCGCAGTTTTGGTCTCCCTCGGAAAGGACGTACGTGCCGCGCAGGGAGTGCAGCGGAGGCTCACTCGGCTGATACTGGCGGCGGCGGGATAATAATCGCTTATTGTCACGCGCAGGCTTCCGTGAAGTTACTGCGAAAAGCCCCTCGTCGCCACATTCCGGCGCCCGTTCGGGGAGGCCGGTACGGGAATCGAACCCCGCGCTGCTGGCCTTGTTCTGCATGGACAAGCCAGCGGATTGCTGTGTGCGGGTGTGGGGAGGGAGTCTGGAGTCACGTGTAGGCCAGACCGGGGTGAGTAACGCGCAGACCCTGTAACGCGCAGACGTGACTCAGAGCCTGAAGCAACTAGGTCTCCCGCAGAACACGTCTCCCTCAATGCCTGGCACGGGACAAGTGTGGGATCTCGGGCTTCCTGTATTGTTTGCGGGGGGGGGGGATCGAGTACTGGAGGAGGGATGTCCGCTGATCCTTTGTTCAGCTCTGTCGGGTCACAGGTACAGTTGGGCGGGCAGGGGGGCACTGGGGGTTAGCAACACTGCCCCAAAGCGCCAGGGACCAAGGTTCGACTCTGGTTTTTGGGGCAACTCCCCGTGTGTGCGTGTGGGTTTCCTCCGGGTGCTCCGGTTTCCTCCCACAGTCCAAAGATGTGCGGGTTAGGTGGATTGGCCGTGCTAAATTGTCCCTCAGTGTCCAAAGATGTGCGGGTTAGGTGGATTGGCCGTGCTAAATTGTCCCTCAGTGTCCAAAGATGTACAGGTTAGGAGGATTGGCCACGCTAAATTGTCCCTTAGTGTCCAAAGATGTACAGGCTAGGTGGATTGGCTGTGCTAAATTGTCCCCTAGTGTTCAAAGATGTGCAGGTTAGGTGGATAGGCCGTGATAAATTGTCCCATAGTATCCAAAGATGTGCAGGTTAGGTGGATTGGCCGTGCTAAATTGTCCCTTAGTGACCAAAGATGTGCAGGTTAGGTGGATTGGCCGTGCTAAATTGCCCCTTAGTGTCCAAAGATGTGCAGGTTAGGTGGATTGGCCGTATTAAATTGTCCCTTAGTGCCCAGGGATGCGCGGGTTAAGTTACGGGGATGGATGGGGTGCGGGAGTGGGGCCTGGGTAGGATGCCCTTTCGCAGGTTCAGCCTGGCTTCCTTTCGGCACCGTAAGGATTCCATGATCCCAATATGTGATTCACAACTAGAGCATATTGGCCGTTCTGGTCAGTACCACTTGTGTGTGAGGGGGGGGGGGAGTGGTATCCAAGGCAATAGGTTTAGACCAGGTAGATAAAGAAAAGCACCCCCCATTGGCTGATCGCATAACGGGGGGCGGGGTGGGGGGGAGTCACGATGGAAACAGCAGAAATTCTTAGGGTGAAGCTGGATCGATTCTTGAAAAACGAAGCTGTGATAGAGGAACGGGATTGGCTGGAGTGATGGGCTGAATGGCTTGTTTCTGTGCCGTTCAGACTCTCCCCTCCCCCTGGTGTTGGTGAAGGGTGGACATCGAACTGGGTGCTGAGCAAAATAAAATTGAAATCAACGCTATGCGAAGCCACGAGGTTTGCGCGCGACCTGGATCCGTGGCAGGGTTGGGCGATGTCGGAGGTCAAGGCAGCGACTCGGGTTAATGTGGGGCTTTGGGCCCACATTGTGGAGGGGGACTCGGCTGTGAACAAGGTGCGCTTCTCGAGCTCGCCGCAGCAGCGACGTGGGAGGGCAGGAACTGGCGGTTGTGTAGATTGAGAGAGTGTACGAGCCAGGCTCTCGGAGAAGCCAGCACGCTCCGGCAACTAGCATTTCCTGCTCGTTTCAGAAGCCTTCCTCTCCCCCCCCCCCCCTCCCACTCCTCCTCTGGCTTGCGTGTCCAGTCGCGACGCTGTTCCGAATCCTTGTTCACCTGCGATGCTCGCCGGGTACCCCTGGGCCCGAGGGGGCAGCCCCGGTACCTTCGCTGATCGATAGACTCGCAAAGGGAGGGGGGAATGAAATGAAAATCGCTTATTGTCACAAGTAGGCATCAAACGAAGTTACTGTGAGAAGCCCCTCGTCGCCACATTCCGGCGCCTGTTCGGGGAGGCTGGCGCGGGAATTGAACCGTGCTGCTGGCCTGCCTTGGCCTTGGTTCATAGTTTTTGTCTCCAGTGACGCCAATTCCACTCTCCTTTGGGTGCTTTAGAAAGGGCCAAGTTGCTG